>NW_019386035.1:49973-63681 GCF_000671375.1 Centruroides sculpturatus
AATTTTTAAGATTGCATATTTATCAAAATAAATATTAAAGTTGCACACTTTTAGATTTATTAAAACGTTTCTACTTTTATCATATTTATTTCCATCCCTGTCATCGTTTAGGTTTACAATAACGTGAATATTTTTAATATAGAAACGGACGACAAAGTAATTAAATAGAGTACGATGAACTGGAGAATATAATAGGTGTCTGTTCGGGAATTCACAAACAAAACTGCTGTCGCGCATTTACGGCGCCGAATTAGTCAATTCTGTAGCAAAAAGGCCGTTTTGCAGTAACGCAGTCACAGCGCCAAGTGGAAAATTCTCTGATACAGAAATCAAAATTGCCGATTTCTGTCTTTTAATCGTCTGTAGTAAATGTGAATTTCTCGTTCGAAAGATACTTCTTTTCTTAGGTAATGTGCAAAATTTCAGGCTTTTTAGGCTTGTTCATTGTCACGTCATATTTTATTGAAATAATGTAAGAATTTTTGATTACGTATTTAGGACAATATGTAGCGTACAGTACATAGCCAGAATGTTTAACATTATCATTTGTCACCTGAATTAAAGCTGCTTATCAGTGAACAGGCTCAATGTTTTAGATATGCTCGATTGCCTTGATGACAATATGATACTCACGTTTGACTTATATTTCTTTTGGAGAAATTTTAGACCAACTCAACCTGTGGTAGAGGTCGATGTTGACGTTTAATTTTACGTCAAATTCTGAACCTAACTAGAGATGGTTGATCTTAGTAATTTTTTATAATGCAGTTTTAAATATATTAATTATTTTAGGTAAAGTTAGAAAAACTCTTATCACAATTCTTCGAACGAGACACTCCTTCCAATCTTAACATTCCAGAAAAAACATAATATAAAGTACTCGCCATCTGAAAAAAAACAAGTTCATCACTCGTTCCCATATACAGATTATTCTGTAAACATTTTTTCAACGTATACAAAAAATCAAATTTAACTATCTCAAAAGAACTTAAGTTTTACTCAACGTATAGGCTGTATACAATAGGCTGTATACAATAAATTCCTTCAAAACGAATTTCATAAATTCGATCTGAAGGAATTTTTTTTTGTCATTTATTTCAATTTTGCTGAAATCATGGAGTCAAGAAATTGAAGAAAAGTTTATTCAGTTACCTTAAAAGGAATTCTTTTATCGATAATGTAGAAACCACCTATCGAAAGATGCAATGAAACTCTTCCAAATCTTTTCATAAAGTTCAAAATCTAAATAAACTTAAAATTAATTATTTATTAAATATAATAAACATTTAAAAAAGTAAATTCCAAAAGTTTTCCTTTAGCTTCTGTTCCAATTTCAATTTACAAACAGCAAATTGTCTTATATCTTGAAAGCCATTTTCCATCTGAAAGAAATACAGAAAATGTTATTTCTCCAGCGAATTTCCTTGCATCATTATCATCTTAATACGTATTTGCATACCGCGAATGCAAACGAACATAACAAAATGGCGGCTATTATACAAAGGAAAGTGAAACATATCACCAGCAGCAATAACCAATATCGTATGAAATTGTTAAATTCCAAAAACAAATAAGAATAATAAAATAAGCACGTATTCCATATAATACCAAAGTAAATGACACCGAGTGGGAAATTGAGTTTAGTGTTGAACTGATCAACAAAATTCCATAATTTGTGTTGATGAGCTACCAATTCATTCAATTTAGAAGCCAGGTTCATCTCATTTCTTTTTAATATAGTGAAGTCACGAACGAGTCGGTCAAATTCTTTCTGAGCAATTATAACAATACACCACCTAACAAGAAGTAGTAGGCAGTTCCACCTACGACCAGATTCATATTTACACCAATCAGAACACTACACAATGCAGCTTCCCTTTTGAATTTCTTCATCTTTATCAATGAGGGATAATAAATTAAATTCAAGATTTGTATACACAATATAAATACAATTATTATGAAAGATTAGAGGAGAGAGAAATTCCTGGTTACAGAATTCCCATTTATCATTTTCTTTCGAAAGTACTGTATACAAATATCAGTATGGCTGACGGCCACACAAACACGTGTCGTGCGTCGGATTAGATGCTCCGCAATCTATCATGTCTCTGATCGTCTAGTGTTTTTATCTCCATTCGGCTTCGGCCGCCGCTTTTTATTTGCCGCCTCGCGCCAGCGCGCAGCGTCCCAAGCGATCACGCAACCAAACAATTCAAAATTTCCAACTTCAAGCATCAAAGCTTGATATTTAAAAATTTTTAAAAAGTCTCGGAAGGCCGCAACCTATGTATTGATGGGCCGCGTGTTTGACATGCCTGCGTTATATTATACTTATAATATGTATTGATAAAAGGAATAATTTAAATTGTAAAATTTTTTTCAATATTCAGTTTGTCATGTAATATATAATAAATATATAACAGATATTTATCAGTTTTTATTGCTAGCATTGTATGTAACATTCTAACAAAAATACCAAAATGTAAAATTGGCCGATTATCGAAACCGATTTATCGGGGAAATGGTCGATACCGATTTATCGGCTAAGTGGCCGATACGTCCGATTACCGATTACTTACCGATTAATCGGTGCATCCTTATTAAGCAATATAATTATTCATTAAAAATCATATAATTTGTACTAAATTCTCAATTATTATAAAATATTAATTGAAATGACTGAAAGTTTTCAATGCACAAACAACATATTATAACAGATTTATTCTGTTTAATAAGTCACTTTATGTTGTCACACAACGCGTCAGAAGAAAATTTATCACACAGTCTACGGGTTGGTACTGATCCAAGAACAATGCTTTAACCTTTTGACTGCACCTAACTCGTCGCTAATTTCTTGATTCTATTAATTTACCGGACTCTGCCTAGTACAATAGAGCAATATAAATACGCTCGTCTAACGGGTGCACGAAAATCGGACAGATTGTATTCATACGGATCGTTTGAAATAGTAGGAATGTATAGTAAACTGCGTGTTGGTTTAATGAATATAGATAATAAAAAGTAACCATAAACCTTAAACACTTTGAATAGAGAAGAACAATCTTTTGTTAGCAACTAGATTTACTTAATTACTAGTGTTGTAACGAATAGTATATTCTGCCTCGGGCCGAATACCGAATATTCGGCCAAAAGCGTGGCCAAATAGCCGAACATTCGGCCAAACTATTCGGCTTGATTAACACACGTACGAAAATTGGCGCGCAAACCGCATTGTGGCAAGGATCCTGCTCTCTATTGACTCGCTGTCACTACGTTTCGCCAATCGCGTTAATTCTTGGCCGTTGTAGTGGACAGACAAGAATGTCATGGAAGTATGCGATAAATGATGATATCAAATGTGGATAACAATGAAATGACCTACACATGTAATAACGGAAAAAGAACAGAGAAGGACCGCGAAGTGAAAATGTGAAAATAAATATGAAATTGAGTTGATAACATAATCGAACAAGTCGAGGCAGCTTATTGGCACGAAATTCGCGGCAGTCAATGCCAAAAAATTGTTGTCATAGACTTCGGAAAGATAAATGCTTGTAATGAAAGTCACTTAGCGTGCACGGGCGAAAGCCTGGGGCCGTTCGCGCTACCAAGCTGTCTCGAATCTGTGAAATCATAACTGTGACTTATATCGACGTCCTATTTGTCTCTTTTCTCCGTTATCACCAGTCTGAGTCACGTNTATGTACCTCAGAAGATCCATTCTTCTTTAAACAAAGTAATAGGAAAGTTTTTTGTTTCGTAGCCACAATTTTGACAACGAACGTCGAATGCCACTTGGTGTGTGGCAAGGAAATAGTCGTAAATGTGCTTCAAATTTGGAAAGTTTTCTTCTGTTTCGTGTTTGGATTGTATGACCAAGTGCGATAGTTTGAAGTTACTGAACTTTAAAAATGTTTGAAAGTTTGGAAACAATTATGCCGGCACTTGTCAAAAGCTGCAGCTTCAATTCAGATTTCTATAATTTACACGTTTCTTCACGTGACATTAGAGTAATTTGGAGTTTTGTGCGATATAAAAAAAGGCATAAACTCAGACTTATGTAACTAAGAAGTTTTGTTAGTAAAAGGAAAATCCTAACAATTATAATACTGAATTTAAAAGATGAACCTTTTACGTGAAATCCTTTCAAGTAAAAATGTAATTTTTTAACCGAAATAAGTAAGAAATTTTTATATTTTATACGATAACCTAGTGAATATATAAATGAATTTAATAAATCCGATAAATATTTACTAAATTTAACGAATAAATTGAGATCATTTCGTAATCTCAACCACCCTATTTTAGTGTTTATATTAATTATTAAAAACAATTGTTTATGACCACTTCTTCCTTTTCTGTTCTCTTAAAAAACTGTTTAAAATTTTATCTATTAAACATACATTATTCAATGTGAATTCGCTAGAAAAGGCAAAGCTTTCAGCTTTTAACACATTTGCTTACAAGTAAATAGCTCACTCCGAACATCTAAAAAGTTCGTATCTGGAAATTCTTCTGGAGAATTGTTATGTGCTTCAAAGAATACCACAAAAGAAAATAAAAAAAATTAAGCTTTGAATATAGAATCTCCAAATTGGCTTATTCCTGCTATTTTACAAACAATACAGGAGGCTTTTTCTTATTATTATGAAAAATAAATTTTAAACATACATACGATCTGACAGAATACAACAGGCCAGTTTTGAGAAATGTAAAAATCAANCAATTATTATAAAATATTAATTGAAATGACTGAAAGTTTTCAATGCACAAACAACATATTATAACAGATTTATTCTGTTTAATAAGTCACTTTATGTTGTCACACAACGCGTCAGAAGAAAATTTATCACACAGTCTACGGGTTGGTACTGATCCAAGAACAATGCTTTAACCTTTTGACTGCACCTAACTCGTCGCTAATTTCTTGATTCTATTAATTTACCGGACTCTGCCTAGTACAATAGAGCAATATAAATACGCTCGTCTAACGGGTGCACGAAAATCGGACAGATTGTATTCATACGGATCGTTTGAAATAGTAGGAATGTATAGTAAACTGCGTGTTGGTTTAATGAATATAGATAATAAAAAGTAACCATAAACCTTAAACACTTTGAATAGAGAAGAACAATCTTTTGTTAGCAACTAGATTTACTTAATTACTAGTGTTGTAACGAATAGTATATTCTGCCTCGGGCCGAATACCGAATATTCGGCCAAAAGCGTGGCCAAATAGCCGAACATTCGGCCAAACTATTCGGCTTGATTAACACACGTACGAAAATTGGCGCGCAAACCGCATTGTGGCAAGGATCCTGCTCTCTATTGACTCGCTGTCACTACGTTTCGCCAATCGCGTTAATTCTTGGCCGTTGTAGTGGACAGACAAGAATGTCATGGAAGTATGCGATAAATGATGATATCAAATGTGGATAACAATGAAATGACCTACACATGTAATAACGGAAAAAGAACAGAGAAGGACCGCGAAGTGAAAATGTGAAAATAAATATGAAATTGAGTTGATAACATAATCGAACAAGTCGAGGCAGCTTATTGGCACGAAATTCGCGGCAGTCAATGCCAAAAAATTGTTGTCATAGACTTCGGAAAGATAAATGCTTGTAATGAAAGTCACTTAGCGTGCACGGGCGAAAGCCTGGGGCCGTTCGCGCTACCAAGCTGTCTCGAATCTGTGAAATCATAACTGTGACTTATATCGACGTCCTATCTGTCTCTTTTCTCCGTTATCACCAGTCTGAGTCACGTAATTGTAAAATGGGAACTTTTCGACGGAAAAGTGATGAATCGAAAGTATCGTGAGCGCGTATTATGATGTATGCACAGGCATACATGGATTAGAGTGATAGAGGAAAGAGAAAGGGAAGAGCAAAGACAAGCGCTTAAATAGAAGGATAGGCAGGGTCAGACCCTCAGATGTGCGTGGATTGTCCAACGATAGACGTGTAGGTGTGCTGATCTTTGTAATTATAATGTTATATTCTTTTTTATTTTGTGCATGTTACAAGTTATAAATAAATATAAACAAACAACACTAACTCGATAACATTAAATCTAATAACCAAAATGATTAATTTACTGTGTTTTTGTTATTTATTACTCCTGTTTTTAGGTATTCGGTATTCGGCCGAACAGTGATTAAATATTCGGTATTCGGCCGAATAGTGAAAAATAGGCCGAATAGACCGAATACCAAATAGTAACCGAATATTCGTTACATCACTATTAATTACTTATTTTGCCGAATATTCTGACAATTATCACTGTTTTAAAAATGGCTACGAATGGTGTAATACTACTTTTTTAATTCCTATATGAAGAACGTCGTCTTATATCATTGAAGATTTGAATCAAATAAATTTTCAAGTTTTATACTTTTTAATTGAAATTCACAAGAATTACATTAAATCAATTTTAATAATTTTCATTATTTATATACAATATTTAGTGTATAAAAACATGTACACTTTTTTCGAAATTTAACAAGATGTAATTTCTAATTATATTTCATTGAAATTATAACATAAATTTGCGATTTATCATAAGTTAAACTTATTTTGANGAAAACACAAAAGAGAACATTCTAGAAACGCATATGAACAATGAACAATGGTTGCGTTAACTAGAAAAGCCTCTTTGTTAAAAGACAGTTAATCTATTTCGCTAAAAGTTAAGTTAGCAGCTGTAGCGCTAAGCAGCGAGGTTTACAACGCCAAAGACAAGTTAAGATGGCTGCCATCATAAATTATACGTATAATATGTACTATGTGTGAATTGGAGTTTGTCACATACGAAATTTTATTTTAAACTGGTTATCGAAGAAATTAGAAACGTAGTTGTCCACATAANTACTTATTTTGCCGAATATTCTGACAATTATCACTGTTTTAAAAATGGCTACGAATGGTGTAATACTACTTTTTTAATTCCTATATGAAGAACGTCGTCTTATATCATTGAAGATTTGAATCAAATAAATTTTCAATTTTTATACTTTTTAATTGAAATTCACAAGAATTACATTAAATCAATTTTAATAATTTTCATTATTTATATACAATATTTAGTGTATAAAAACATGTACACTTTTTTCGAAATTTAACAAGATGTAATTTCTAATTATATTTCATTGAAATTATAACATAAATTTGCGATTTATCATAAGTTAAACTTATTTTGAAAAATTTTATTCAATTATGTAAGGTTATTCTCTATTAATAATAATAGTAATAATAAACATTTTAACAGAAATTAAAAATTCATTTTATAAATGTAATAAAAGTCATTAAATTACATATTTAATTATTTTCAAAAATGTCTTTCCACAAGTTCATGACGTCACTGTCTTTTGTTTTTTCCACAATTTTTTCATTTAACAATCGTATTTGTTCTTCGTTAAAGTAATTTTTCCAATCGCCAACAATTCCTTTTCTAACCAGAGTCCCGCCTTTTGTATCTTTTCCTGTTTTATTTATATTTTGTAAAAATTTCATCATCCCTGGAGGAAAATTTTTATTTTGTAGCCACGTTTTGTCTTTTTGAAAAAACACATCAACGTTATTCTTGCTGTTCTCTTTCATATAATCGAAACTGCTGTAATAAATAATATTTTCTAATATTGTTGGATCATTCAAAATACTTTTTTCGTATTCTTCTCCCATGAATTTGGCTATTTTCACAATTTCTTTCTTGATATCTTTCTTGAGATCTTCGTATGTTACAAAATGAACGTTGCTGTCATTTTTATGTTCGTACCATCCGAGAAGGTGATCGAAATAATCGCCGTATGGTATATTACCTTGGAGAAATAGTTCAAAAAATTCTTGAAAACTTAACTCGACTATAGGAAGTGGATGGAATTTTATATGATGATAAAACGAAACACAACAGTCTCTAGGGTTTCTGGTAGTGTAAATATATTTAGATTCTGGAGAAAAAGGAGTAGCAAAAAATGGTAAGTGTGTTTTCATGGCTTTCGGTTTAGTCATTTCTATATATTCTCTTCCCATCATCTCTATAAACGGACAACCTAACAGGAAATCTAACGGATCCTCGGATGGTTGACCTTTACGAAGGATTAACGTGACTATATGATGCATCCAAGTTGTTCCACATTTCGGATAACTAACGAGAAACAAATCTCCAGGTTTCGCTTTATAATTCATTCCAGATAAAACAGATTCTTCCGAATGATGCAACGACATACGCATCCCACCCACTTCCTTATAAATTTTCATCTTCTCCATTACTATAAGTTATTTATAGCATATTATATTAAACAAGTATTAACATTGAGTAATTATTTAGTACATTTAATATGAAGTATTATACTCACTTTCTCGTATGCTAGTTAAATCAAATGTTCACAACTAGAAAGTGTAACTGAGGGTTAAAATAATAAGAAGCAAAATGAATAAATTTAACCTTTTTTTACTTCTGATAATATTAATCTCCAGACATCAACAAGTAGAATATATCAAAGGATAGTCTTTTATATCGAAACTGTAACAATACATTAGTTGATAACATCCGATATGCTTTGTTTTATCATTGTATATCTGAGGTTAACGCGATTACAACTTTATAAAGAGTTTTAAATTTGAAAATGTAAACGCCCTTTCTCATAAGTATTGCAATTACAACAAGTGAACCTTTCAAAGACTTATAAACTAAATACTCAAATGTTCAGAAGCCCTACTTTAAAGCAATCCTACTATGGAGAAAAATTATTTAAATAGTTGTAATGTTACTAATTTATTAATTGCGATGAGGAATAGGAGAAGAATCAGACACCGCTGGATTAGATTTTCCGGATGATTTGGAAAAAAGTAATAAACCTGTAGTAAATCACAACCGAATTTCTTACACATTATGACATATTTATACGCTTGTGTTACTTTAGTAAATATTGACAAGATCGACAGAACGACTTAGGGGAACCATAAGACTCGATCCGCGTTGATTTGATTAACAATAAACAAGCAATTATTTATTGTGACATCGTCACAATGCCGTTATGCAATTTTTGATCACCGTGTTCTCAGTTGTTTTAGTAGTGTTGTGCTCCTGTATATCACGATTTTCTCATTAAACAATTTCAATTATAAACTTTGACTTCAAATATTAACCCATAAATTTATGATATCGGTGCCTCCCAATTTATTATTAATCTTATCTTGCAATCTCTTTAATTGATTTTCATTAAAATAATTCTTCCAATCGTTAACAACGCCTTTCCTGATAAAAGGTAATTGCGTTTCTTCGCCCTCTGACTGACTCAAAATTTTCATAGTTTTTATTAGACCGGAAGGTAAATTCTCATTATGAAAAAGTTCGTCGCCTTTGAAGAACTTAATCATTATTTTATCGACGTGTTCCTTCATATATTCGAAACTGCTATAATAAATGATGTTTTCCATTATTTTCGGATCTTCTATAATGGGTTTTTCATATTCTTCGCCCATAAATTGGGCAATTTTTAATATTTCTTCTCTAATATTTTTTTTCAGCTTTTCGTAAGTTACAAAATAGACATTTTTATCATTTCTGTGTTTGTACCATTCGTAAAGATGTTCGAAATAATCTCCAACTCCCACTTTACCGTCTATAAATCTATCAAAGAAGTCGTCAAAACTCAGATCATTGTCTGACTTCATGAATTTTATAAAGTGATAGAAGGAAACACAACAGTCTTTCGGATTTCTAGCTACGTAGATGTATTTTGCTTGTACAGAAAATGGCGTAACACAAAATGGAAAGTGAGTTTTCATAACTTTAGGTTTTGCACTTTCAATATACTCTCTTCCAACAGTTTCTATAAATGGACAACTTAAGATAAAATCGTAAGGATCTAAAGAAACTTGACCCTTTCGCAGAATCAGCAAGACTATTTGATGCATCCAAGTAGTACCACATTTAGGATAAGTGACTATAAACAAGTCTCCGGGTCTCGCTTTATAATTCATAGCCGATCGGATAACGTCTTTGGAAAATATAGGTGGCATCCGAATTCCATCAACATCTTGATAAAACTTTCTTTTTTCCATTTCTACAAATAGAAATTTTTTATATTAGTACTAGCTGCAAGGACCCGCTTCGCTGGCTTTTTATTTGTGGGCAAAAAGTAACGATAGTGAAGATAAAGATAAGTACATTATAGTTAATCTTACCCGTTTTCACAGAATGCAAGAATTAGGCCCCCGTTTCCAGACTAATTAGACAATTTTTACGTCCAGTCAAACGAACTATTTTCAATTTGATCAATTTTCTGGAATGTTTACAATCGTTATATAATCGAAACAATTCGAATTCGAATACAAATTCGAATTTAAAACGGTTCGAACATTTTTAAAATCGAAATAGAAAATCTTCGAAGTCAACCACTTTCAGCCCCCATATCTCCCGCACCCTTATAGCTATCGAGACGCAACCACCATAGTGCACGAATGGAGACTTGGATCTACTACCACATACAAACACCATTCACGTGCGATGTGTAGTTTTGGCGAAAAAGTGAAATATAGGGACACACACGTCTATTTTTATATATAGATATAGATATATATATAGATATAGATGTAAATAGATATATAGATATAGATAAACAATTATTTTGAGAGTAAGATGTGAGTAATAAAAATAAATTGTCAATGCCAATAACGAGTAATGTTATCATTTAAACTCGATATATGCTACACGATTCCTTCGTCTCTTCACTCCTCGACCATTAATCATTAAAATTTAAGAGTTTGCAATGCTCGGAGCATAATTGAAAGAAACGGCTAATAAAGAAATAGAAGAATGGTACGCTCGATACAAAGAACAAGTTGAAAAGGCCAAATTAAATAATAGGAATGCAGAAAAAGAATGGATAAAAGAATTTATCTCTCTATATTCAGGCAGAAATCTTAAATGTCTCTATTAATATTTTTAACGTACAGTACTTACCGACAACTTTATATTAGTAGAAATTACAACTATCGTTTACACGAGTTAATTTATCACGAATAGATTTTGTGTTATCAATGACGTCTAATAAGTTCAATAAACTATCTGATTTATTATCTGTATTCTAGATTATTTTATTTCTATGTAATATATTATTTTTTAATGACAGATCCGTGAAGATAATATCTAATTATCACAGAACTAACGTAATTTTCTATCGAAATTTAATACGGCAACAGTAATGAGATATTGCATATAGATATAGTGATGCGTGTAGTGTTGCGTACCTAGATAAAATCGCATAACATTTAATACAGTTATAAAAACTAATGTTATATACTGTATCTACTAACTCTACTGTATGTATTATAGCACGATTTCGTTCGCCCTGTTTGAAGCTTAATAACTCTTGTGGATTTTGTCGACAATTTCTGAAATATTGCTAAGAGGTTTGTTTATAAAGGGGATTGATACTGTTAAATTTTGGTGATAAAGGTCGAGGGGTGAGGTGATAAATAAGAGTAGTGTGTATCTCGAGTAGGGTTGGACTTAATGACGATTTTACTCGTTATTAGCATTTACAATTTTTTTTCATTATAAAATCCATCTCTACCCACAAAATTAAGTTTTTCCATTTTATAATAAATAAAAATATAAAAAATTGTTTAATAAAATATGATAACAGATGGTGCCATCAAAATTTAAAAGTTTTCGGGATATATTTCTTTTAAATATAAATGTAATGTAAACAATATACGTAATGTGCAATTGTTACATTTCTCAATTAGATTATTCAATATTTTTTTTATATTCGTAATTGCAGTTGTAATGAGGTCCCGGGGCTTTGCCAATGACGTGAATAATGGTGGCACATAAACCGTGTTCTTTACATATTCCAACAGAAAAAAAAATCACACGTCGAGTGGTCTGAACGCGTAAAAAGCATCGATACGGAACTTCATTGTTGATTCAACATTCATTCTAGCGGTGGGGGGGTTCTGCGTTCAAGTACGACGCACCTCAGTATGTACCTCAGAAGATCCATTCTTCTTTAAACAAAGTAATAGGAAAGTTTTTTGTTTCGTAGCCACAATTTTGACAACGAACGTCGAATGCCACTTGGTGTGTGGCAAGGAAATAGTCGTAAATGTGCTTCAAATTTGGAAAGTTTTCTTCTGTTTCGTGTTTGGATTGTATGACCAAGTGCGATAGTTTGAAGTTACTGAACTTTAAAAATGTTTGAAAGTTTGGAAACAATTATGCCGGCACTTGTCAAAAGCTGCAGCTTCAATTCAGATTTCTATAATTTACACGTTTCTTCACGTGACATTAGAGTAATTTGGAGTTTTGTGCGATATAAAAAAAGGCATAAACTCAGACTTATGTAACTAAGAAGTTTTGTTAGTAAAAGGAAAATCCTAACAATTATAATACTGAATTTAAAAGATGAACCTTTTACGTGAAATCCTTTCAAGTAAAAATGTAATTTTTTAACCGAAATAAGTAAGAAATTTTTATATTTTATACGATAACCTAGTGAATATATAAATGAATTTAATAAATCCGATAAATATTTACTAAATTTAACGAATAAATTGAGATCATTTCGTAATCTCAACCACCCTATTTTAGTGTTTATATTAATTATTAAAAACAATTGTTTATGACCACTTCTTCCTTTTCTGTTCTCTTAAAAAACTGTTTAAAATTTTATCTATTAAACATACATTATTCAATGTGAATTCGCTAGAAAAGGCAAAGCTTTCAGCTTTTAACACATTTGCTTACAAGTAAATAGCTCACTCCGAACATCTAAAAAGTTCGTATCTGGAAATTCTTCTGGAGAATTGTTATGTGCTTCAAAGAATACCACAAAAGAAAATAATAAAAATTAAGCTTTGAATATAGAATCTCCAAATTGGCTTATTCCTGCTATTTTACAAACAATACAGGAGGCTTTTTCTTATTATTATGAAAAATAAATTTTAAACATACATACGATCTGACAGAATACAACAGGCCAGTTTTGAGAAATGTAAAAATCAAATGGGATCAAGTTATTTGCGCTTTCATTAATTTAATGAGTAGTAATTAACTGTTGTCATCCGCTAAGTGTTTTCGATATCTTGGCACGAAGGAGGTCAACATCAAATTTAATTCAAAAGGAACATTGGTTTCGACCGTACAGCCTAAGCTTAAATCAGAACCTTTCAGACACGTCGTTAGGTCGAGGTACGAAAAATCAGAAACGTTTTACTTATTTTCTAATTTAAATTTAGTAAATATTTATCGAATTTATAAAATTTAATTATATATTCACTAGGATATCGTATAAAATATATAACTTTCTTACTTATTTCAGTTGAAAAATAAATTTTTACTTGGAAATATTTTACGCGAAAGGTTTATTTTATCCTTTAAATTCAATATTATGGTTGTCAGGATTTTCCTTTTAGTAACAAAACTTCTTAGTCTACGTTCGCGCCATTTCATAACGCACAAATCTTTACATTATTCTAATCTAATGTCGCTTGAATAAGCTTGTAAATTATAGAAATTCGAATTGAAGCTGCAGCTCATGATATCCAATACGAATGCTTACAAATGATAGCATGATTGTTTCTGGACTTTATAAGCATTCTTTATTTGTTTTTACCCATTATAGTTCAAACATTTATGTTTAAGTCTGCAGATATACCGTGTTATTATAAATAAATTGTCGGGGTTTAAAGTTCTG
>NW_019386035.1:64412-84856 GCF_000671375.1 Centruroides sculpturatus
ATCGCGATCGACTGGAGAGAGTTCTTGAAACTAGATCCAGTCATAAGAGAGATCCCACAATCCCACGCGCGCGAGAAAATACAAGATGGCTGCTGAACACGTGTCCGGCTATCGACAGAAAAATAAAAAAAGACATCTGGAGAGACGATGACATCTGTCTATTATTAGATATACGGCAAGAAAAAGTATTTATTTCTAACCAAAACTCCCATTTTGTTTGTTGGTGTTCGTGACTTACCGCGTAGTTATGTCAATTTTATCATCGCGTGTAATAGCCGGTTTCTTCTCAAGCGAGTTACCTGTGCGAACAGCACGACGTTCCACTAGCGACAGTCACAATCCAGATTGTGGGTAAATCGAGATCGAAGTGAGTCGTGGATTGTGTGCGAACGGAGTATTAGGCTCATTCTGACGTGAGATAGACTTTTTCCCCCTCAACGTCGGCAAACCTTACAGTTGGGACCTTAAAGTTCTGTAACTTCAAAGTATCGCGCTAAGTATCCACTGTAGATACAAATATATAGAGAAATTCTCGAAATTTGAAGCGCAGTTATGAAGACTTCCTCGCCACACACCAAGTGGCATTCGACGGTCGTTGTCAAAATTGTGGCTACGAAACAAAAGACTTTTCTATTACTTTGTTTAAAGAAGAATGGAGCTTCTGAGCTACATACTGAGGTGCGTCGTCCTTGAACGCAGAACTCCCCCACCGCTAGAATGGACGTTGAATCAACGATGACGCTCTGTATCGATGCTTTCCACGCGTTCAGATAACTCGCCTTGTGAATTCTCTTATGTTGGAGTACTAAAGAATACGGTTTATGATCCACCATTATCCACGTCATTGGCAAAGCTCCGGGACCTAATTACCGCTGCAAATAATATCATTCAGCCAATGCGTGAGGAGAACTGGACAACTGCTTAGACATACGACTAGAAAAAGAACACATGTAGAACAGCTTTATTCGTGTAACACAAACTTCGATTGTTCCTAAATCTTTTCAATAAAAATATATTTCGTATACGCTTCAGACGAAATTGTTTTCAGCGGGAATTCCTTTATTGTATAAATTAGAGGAAGAAATTGAAAAAAGTTGACAAGTAGTCACGACTATACGCTATATTTCCCAATTATCAGAGGAAGCAATTACAATACAATCAATAACTACAATGCCGAAACGACAAGAATAATTAAACATTGAAAGATAATAACAGATAATAAATGTCGATGGACGTTTCGATTAGCAATAAATCATTAGGCGTATTGTGTACTAATAATTATTCAATTGGGAATATGCGATATACACTCGAGATTAAATTTTGTTGAAGAAATTACGTATCCTTAGCGAGTGACGTCGATGTTTTTTGACTTTTTGCTTTTGAAAGTCAGGTGGAGCCACTAGATTTTTTTAAATTTGTAACTACCGACTTAACCGCCAATACCATTAAATTTGGAAAAGATTCGGGGTTCGTGCATTATAAGAAACGAGAAAATTCAGTCTTTTTTAATTAAGAAATGAAGGAAATTTGTTGCAAGGAAGAGAAATGCCGACAACGATAATGTTGAATTTATAAGGTGAGACGAACGTTTCAATTGGAATATTTCCAAGTAAATTCTCGAACAGATTAAAGAATTAGGATAATTTAAAGATTTAATTTGATAATCTAGTGTAAATATAAATGGGTTTGGTGAAATTAATGAATATTTTATTATATTTAAAGAGGTACACAATTTCCTTTATTCCCGTAACACGTGGAAAAACTTGACTGAAAGGTTTTGGGTCACCTTTTGCCTCTTTCCACTCAAACAGGTAAATTCTCTTTCCACTCAAACAGGGCGCATTATTTCGCTTTAATGTTATGAAAAGGAAAATACTCGGAGGATGACATCACTTTATGCATCATTAACATATCTGGTTTATTTTTTAGATTTTCCACTTCTTCCCTTAAGTATCCCGAAAGGTCGTATGTATATTTAAAATTTATGTGTCTAATAATATAAAAGTCTGTCAGATTTCTTTTAAGTGAGAAATTAATAATAAAAGTGAAAGTTTTATTATACAATGTTTGATATTTACGTTTTTTCTTGTAAGATATACTTCGGAGGAGTTCAACATTTCGCCCGAAGAATTACGGATGAAATCTGAAAGTTTGGAAGAATGAAGGGAACATATACTACTGAGAAAATGGATTTAAATATCGGAAAGACTTTCTTTGTGATAAATTTATCGAGAAAAATGTCTTTGTAAATAAACCTTGAACAATTTTTGTGGGGACCGAAAGAAACGAAGAAATTGTTATAAATGATTGATTTCTGCATTTTACGATAAATTTGAAATTGGATTTATTTTAGATTAAATATAGGTTTATTTTTAAGATATAGCCAATAAGTCGAACATGTTTTTCTGCATTTGTGGTTCTATTTATTGATTTATGTTCGATGTTTAAATTCAGATTTAACATCGTTTGACTTTTCTATAGGTTTTGTGCATGAAAATGCAAAGAAATTTCGCTGTGAAGATTGTGGAAAAGCATTCCGTGTCAAGTCCAAATTAGAAAGTCATCGCAGGATTCACACGGGAGAAAAGCTATTTCCTTGTCAGTTCTGCACACGAAGATTCAGCCGTAAGTGGGATTTAGGACGGCACGTTAGGATTCATTCTGGAGAGAAACCTTTTACCTGCGACCATTGCAAACGGAGCTTTACACAAAGTCAAAATCTAGTAAAACATCTTCGCATTCACACTGGCGAAAAGCCATTTGCTTGTGATCACTGCAAACGGAGATTTTCGAGGAAAGATCATGTAATAAGTCATCTTCGCATTCACGCAGGGAAAGAGACTTGAAAATTGTCTTGAAAATTCAGGTTAAGTTATCACAGGAAACACCTTCCAAATAAACATTCGTATAGCTCTTTTTTTCTTTTAAATTTTGAATGTTTTAGAATTCTTCCAGTATTTAGTTTATGGATGTTCTTTCAAAACGTGTAATCTGATTTAAATATTTGTTTTATTTAATTTATACGGTTATGAAAATAAAACGTTTTCGCGTTGAAATATTAACTTTTCTTATTGTAATTAAAAAACAAAGAAGCTTTGAATAACAAATCACAGTAGTTTTGATTTACCTTTTGATTCGTTGAATGCAACGTTATGACAGAAAATACTCAGAGGTTGACATTATTTCTTATTTAGTAAAAGGAAATATATATGTACGGACACATTATAAAACACATAAGAATCATGAATATCAATTTCAATAGAAAAATAAAATAATGTTGATAATACAGCGCATAGTAATAAGCCTGTATAAAACAATACAGTGATGATGATAATTGGTAATAACAATGAATTTTAGTCAATTCCTGTAGCTTGTCGAACGACTTGTCTGGGAAGTTTTTCTTCGCCTTTTGTCTGAATTGTTGGATGTAAAAATTTGACCAACATTTGATCTCCAACATTATAATGTGGAAAGTATTCTCAACTGCGAAGGTGCGTTACATCGTTCCGCGCCTTATTTTGTACAGAGTTCTGCCATGTTAGAAGCTAGACAAACAGCTTGTGATGGTCGACTGTTCTTTGTATTTGTTCAATGAAACATACTTTACATTCAAACAGTGTATCATTATACACAATCTCTTCACTTTTAACAGAAAGTACTCAGAAAATGACATTACATTATGAATCATCAAGAAAAATACTATAATATCGTCCATTTAACTTCAAAATTTTTCACATCTCTTTCCCATTATGAGAGATCTTACGGTAGAGATGGATTTATAAAAATATTGTAAATTCTAATAACGAATAGAATTTTTATTAAATCCGGCTTCATCCGAGGTACGACACGTGATCCTCTCCATCTTCCCACTCGCTCCAGCTTCAACCATCGAAATTTAATAGCACAATTTTCCTTATATACGAGTTATCTTGCCAAATTTCGTTTCTTAACCTTTAGTCAGCTTAATATATTAAGAAATAGATGCCAACACAAACAGGGGAAAATAAAACTCAAAGCATATAGAATAACAGGAAAAATCGAGAGAAAAAAAAAGAATAAAGATGCAAATTTAAAAACTATGCAATAAATTGGATAAACCATAATACATACAAAAATCGCCAGTAATCGTCGAAGCTATCTTTAAATGACGAAGATAGTTTCATATATCTTATTTGAATGAGGTTGAAACAATTTTTACGTACCAACCGACCATATTCATTACGATATAGGACGATACCGAAAACTTATACCATAAAGATACTGCAATTTAACAAGGGCAGAAAGGCGATATATTGCGTAAACGGAAAGTAAAGAAATTCATCTGGAGCTGAGCCAATCCGTGGTTTTGTACTCCAGCCGAGAGCCGAGTTGAATCTTCAAAATTCCGAGCTGTGCTCAGCTCATTTGTATATCTGTATCAAGGACGATCAGCACCCGATAGTTTTCCAGTCACAATTTTCAGTTTTTAGCGTATTTGCATAACTTAAATCAAGACTCGAAGCAACGATATAATATACAATGTATTTTCAAAATGTTTTTATCAGTTTATATGAAAAGTATTAAGAAATGTAAATTATTTAAATAGAAGAAAATTTATAGAATATAAATCGTAAACAACGTATTTATAACGATAACTTTTCTGAATTATATTCTTTATAAACGAGAATATTTTGTAAAAATTAAAACTTTTAGACAATATTTTTCGGCATCAATCATTTCCATGAGCTCATTTGCATATAAACTGTATTATCGACAACTTAATCGTTTTTTTTTTTTTTTGTATTGTAAGGATGTTTATGGCTAAACGAATCCATTGAGTGATATTTTAGAATTTCTGACAATTTTCGTTGTTATTCCTATGAATTTCCAACAATCGTATTGTTAGAGCGAAGGGACATGTCGAACGCTGGAGTTCGAGAAAGATTCAACTTGGAGGAAATAATTATAATTAACGAGAATAGAGAATCTGTGGTCGTGTGGCGAGCATCCTTGATACAAAAAGGAGAATTATTGAAACACTTCGTAATTGTGTGTCCGAATGAACGAAATTTTATTCTCAGACTATCTCTGACGTTGGAAATGCTCGAGCAATTTGCCAGTTTTGTACGAATCTATTATTAGAAAACTTACTTAAATTGGTAAATGGCAGTATGAAAATATTTCCGTAAATATTGGTGGAGTATCTAAAATAATTTGCATGCGTTAATAAGTGGAATAAAAAATTTTTGCGGGACTCAAAATCATTTAGAGTCCAAAATTTATAATTTATTATTCAAATAGTTTAAATATATTTTCTAATAAGTAAGCAGTTCAAAAATAATAAGTTTATTTAAGTCTTTCCCACACGGCCCACCAGTGACCAAGCAGTCTTTGATCCCTGAACACTGGGAGTTGGGTCCTGGGTTTGCGCCTCACTCGGATGGGCTGGCCATGTCGAGTTTTCCGAGTTTCCTTTACGTCTGTAACGCCTAAATAGGGGCCAGTTCTTCCTTAAAAACATTTCCTGGAAGGCATTCCCCTAGGCAGATCGCGCAAGTGTTCCGTTGCCATAACTAAACATATAAACAAACTTTACCGCACCCTAAACAATACTCATTTCGATAAACTTAAAGCAGCAAACACACACAATTTAAGATAAATAACACAATTAAATGTCGCAATACATATAAAATCGAACACATCAAAAATAAAGCGTAAAAAAGCACAGAATTCATCGGAGGTAACGCGAGAAGCGAGAGAACACTTAGGCGCACAACGCATTGCATTTAAGTTTCGAGAGCATTTTTCCGTTGCTCCAGCAGTTCGAACTTCGAAGAACCGAGGCGATTTTTTGTCGAATTTAGTTCGAACTCCGAAGCGCTTGAAGTTAGAATCGTTCGAAATACGAGATATTACTGTAATATAATAATAATGAATAGAAAACGCTTTGGCAGATTGTTTAAATATAATTAATTTTCTCCCGGGATTTCCAGGGATCCCGGAAAATCGTTCACATTTATCCCGGGATCCCGGGACAAGCAAAAGACCGGGAAATGAGAAACCCTACTTCCATCTTTTTATTAATTGTTAGAAAAAAATTATAGAATTTTCTTCTCATATAATATAAATTTTTAAGCACTATTCTTTACATACAATGTGTAACAGTTTTTATAGTTAAAATTCCGCTTAATCCTGTAGGTACTAAGAGAACCTTTTCTTTTCAGCCCCATTGTATCAATACATTCGTCCATGCTCACAGTAGACGTTCTAATGGTGAAAGACAGAACACAACACGTGCCCACCAGTGGACATATATAACGGAAGAAAAAAAACAATAATGGACAAGGGTAAAGAACCACCAAATCCCGAAATTTTGTATACATTTTTAGACTGAGGAGACCTTTAATCGTCAAGAAATCAAAAAACTTCGGGTTTATTTTGTGTGTGAAAGAGCACAAATTGGTTCACTTTGATGGAAACCATTCCTGTGCGTTTATCTTGGTACTACGAGAAATTTGGTACTACGAGATTGATGCTATTCAATTTTATTAGTTAAAGGTTGAGGGTGTGAAGTGATAGAAATGTCGTGTTTCATATCTCGAAAAGGGTAAGGCCTGACAAAGATCTACATCGTTATTCTTATCTTACAAAACTTATTTATACCCAGGAAATTAAGTTTTTCGACATTTTATAATAAATTGTTTTATATCTTTTGTGGCGTTCGTCGCACTACCTGATTATGTGTTCGCTGAGAATATATATAGAACCTGTATCTCACCATTTGCTTTATTCACATAATGTACATAGAAATCCCGTTCTACACTATCGGTACGGTTGGTCAGGATGCACGTGTTGGTACATGAGAGTAACCCTCGTCCAGAGAGTAACTGACAAGTCGGAAAAAAGAATATGGCGGACGGCCTGCACATGTTTATATATCCGTCGCGCCAGCGCCATCTAGATTTTCAGATGTAGCGCTAGTTACAATTATTCGGCCGCCACATCTTTTATATAAAAAAATTTCAATAAAATATTATACGAGATTGTAAATATTAACGGAAAAGTTAAGAAACTTTTTACTAGATTTTAACTTTTTCTCACACAAAAAATTTCATATAAATCGAAAAAAGAAAAGAAAAACATTAATTTTAATGTCATTTTTCAACAATGATGTCGATGTAACAATTTCCAATTGTTTCAATTGTTGAAGCGAAATGAAGCGTTCAAGTATTCGTTTACGAATTTCTAGTGAAAAAATGATGAGAGAAAGGTAAATTTAATCAAAAGTAATGTTTACCAATGACGTTTCTTTCATATTTATTTAAAATTTTATCAATTTAGTTATAATAGAAGTGATGGCGCTGAACCCGACGGTCAGCAAAATCAAAATTATTGGATTAATAATGTAAGTTATTCAATATCATCGATGAATTTTTTGATTAAAAGTCAATTAACAAGTCTTTATTATGAAATACGCATTAAGAGTAACAAATATTATTATTTTGACTTTCCATAGAGTCTTTATGATTTGCCCGCCAATGAGTGTTTCTCCGCTTACAAAAGAGATTCACCATTCGAGGAAAACAAATCTAAGAGAGATTTAAAGATTGGAGGATTTAAACAGTTTTTCAAAAATATATTTTGTAAACTGTTGCGCTGTTTTTGCGTAAAAGAAGAAACTTCCGATTCACCGGTAACACTCGAGTTTCTTTGCTTTTCTCTGTTTTTCAATTAACAAACTTTGCAACTAAAATATTTTATAATCGTAGAAGTGCGAATTGGAGGATTTTCAATCTGGACTTCAACGTCTGAACAATACTAAAGAGAAGTACAAATTCCAAGAAATTGGTGAAGGATCTTTTGGCACAGTGTATGTGGGTCGGTCTAAAAGTTCCGACAAGGCAATCGCTGTCAAAGCCATCAAGAAGCGACGGTTTTCCCCAAAGCAGGTACGCATTGAGCCTTGTTTTCCATATTCTTTCTATCTAAAAACGATACAATGTCTGTAACGACATTGGTACAATCCAAGAATGTACTACAGTACTTTATTTTATCTTTGAAGTTTCTACACCTGACCGAAGAAACACAGTTCATTTATATAATAATGTTGTTGTTAATACCTTTAAAAAAAATTCTATGAACAACTAATACAGAATATATTCATTCCATAATTCCTATATATTAATTTATATTTTTTTATTTACAGGAATTCGATATTCTCAAAGAAGGAACTGCTTGGCGCCGTGTATCTAATCATCCTCACATCGTTAGTTTTATTGGACTCTTCGAAACTAATATTAGGTAAGCTTTACTTTTTTTGATATTACTGATTTGTAATATCTTACGTGTTTCGGCTAATAAACTATTCGTGTTTTTCAGTCACTGTTTCGTCTGTGATTACGTGAATGGAGAGAATTTGACCGACTTCTTGGAAATAAATGGAGTATTATCGGAATCCCAAGCTAAGACGATCGGTGCACAACTTGCTTCGGCAATTATTTACATTCACGATAAAGGTATTTTATCTAAATATATTTATACATATAAATTTTCTGTATGCACGATGTGACAAATTATTTTACTCGCTCCGATAGAAATAATTCACAGAGATATAAGCTCAAACAACATCTTAATAGATAAGAAGAACGGAGCACAATTGATTGACTTTGGTCTGTGCATAGTAAGTACTGTACGCCTCTTACTTTTCTTATACTGTGCTTTTCTTATGACGTGACGATCTTTTTGTTTTCAGTTCGAACGCCGTCCACAAGACTTCTGCGGCACTCTATTCTATTTATGCCCAGAAATTCTTCAACGGAAGGAGTACGGTAAGAAATATTATTTACATTTAATGGATTTTTTATTCCTTTGTTTTATTGGTGAAATCAATGTATGGTTTACAGACGCTTACTGCGATTGGTGGGCGTTTGGAGTTGTATTATATCAGATTCTGGTTGGAAAAACTCCAATGGACGTTTATCTGGAAGAAATTATGACCATTGAAGATTTCCAGTCATTGCCGATAACCGAAAAACTCCAAAGTAAGTATCAATTCAGAAGTGGTTAATAAATAAGGTTAACGATGATTAATATAAAAATGAAATTGCAGTTGCTGAAGAAATGGAGTTGACGTATCCGTTTGAACTACCGCAAGATGACAAACAAATAATCCAGGATTTGTTACAGAAAGTAAGTTTATGATGCATTTTATGTAATTAACTTTTTGATTTTTATACTATACATTTCACGAGAGAAAAATTGTTTTGATCGTGTTGTTTTATTTTGATATATTACACGTTTTATATTACCTTAACCCATATAATCTTACATGTTTTATAATTAACGTGAACTGCAATCGTTGGTTTTATGAGACAAATGATTTTTAAAGCAATTTAAAATTTTTAACTGAATAACTTCACTATTAGTTAATTACGTTAATCGAACATTGAAATCCAGTTTTCTGTAACTGACTTAATTACATTCTAATCATTGATGAGAAATTTAAAAAGTTATCGACGTATCACGCCTTACTTGTTTGTTTCATTGCAATTTCTCTGATATTGTTTAACAAAGACGAAAGTATGGTAATTGAATAGAGAAGTTGCAACAAGTACAATTATGTGACCGCAGGGTCGGCACCTCTTTGTTGCCTTGTCAGGACTGACACCACCGTGTCTTTTCGGACAGACACAGAAACTTGGTTGGTCGCAAATTTCGTTGAGCGAGCGGTCGCGCTTGTAGGCTTTCGGATTCGGAATGGAGGCGGAAAAAGACTACCGGAAGAAGTACACTCCACAGATTAACATTTAACAAAAATTCCCGTTTATTGGTAGCTATTATTTACATTTCAGAAGCTTAACACAATGGCTACAAAAAACAATTGTACATGCCTGACACGATTGCTAAAAAGAGAGGGATAAACCTATCGCGACCCTGACCGAGAGAGAGAGCTGAAAAATACCTTAAAATACTCGTAAGTCATAGACGTATCGATGCGACGTAGGTGTGAAAGTTTGCAACTCAGTTCGGAGAGTAATCCCTTTTTGTCTTTTCGGGCGGCGACGAGCGACGACGGCTGGAACGGCGGGTCGGAACACACACACACTTTAGTAAAGGTTGAAGTCGACTGCTCCCGGTTGTCATCACCCCCTCCCTTTTATTATGAGGCTCCTTCTGGGTTTTTCCCATGACTTGGTTAAGATTTCTAGTATTTTAGGACCAATAGTCAAACGTTGACTCGTTCGTTCCGGGTGACACATTCAATGTGTCACCTACAATAAGGAAGTAAGTCCATGGGAAACAAATTTAATCATCTCTTGGATGATTTTTCTCTCGAAAAATTTGTTTATAAAAATTTTTTCGTCAGGCCCGAGCTCACAATTAACTGTTATTATTGTTGACCATTTCAGAATCCTGAGGAACGTCTTACAGAAGAAAACATCAAAAATCACAAATTTTTCGATGATGTATCGTGGCCTATAATGCCAGAGTATTAATTCATTATTTAAGAGATGCACAGAATCGTTCAATGGATTATTTCTATCCTTTCGTTTATTTTATTTTTATTTTAAATATACACAAATGTTTTCGTTTAATTTCATACTTTATTCGTTATAAATAAAGCTTAATTAATTACTTATCGTTTCCGCACGTTTTGATTGTGTTACTCGTCTGATTTTTATATGATTCGCATCTTAAATACATTATTATAAATGATACGTAATTAGGAATCATTCAGTGGCACGCTGTCCATGGAAGCTGTGGAAACGCCTCATCCCTTGTTTTATTTTAAATATAAATTTCATATTGGGCCAGTGATTCTCAACTTTTTTTATCGTCACGATACACTTTTAATAGTTTAAAAATTTGGCGGCACACACTGTTACTTCGGCAAGTACCGCAGAACAACCAGTGACGTCTAACAGTGATTTTTAAACGAAGTTGGTTAATTAGGTATTTTCTAAACGCCTTGGTAACTACCGGCAATTACCCGTAACACTGGTTACAATTTCCAAAAGCGCTCTAAAAAGGTAGAACCCTGACATCGCATACGAGGGCTGTTCAAAAAGTGTCGGACCTTTGCTCGGCAAAAATACGTTTATTGATTTTGATGTACAAAACCCTAATCCCCTTCAAAATAGTCTCTTTGGTAGTGTATACACTTCTCCCAGCGTTCCTGCCATTGCTGGAAACACTGCTGGAACGCATCTTTTGGAATGGCCATCAGCCGGTCCGTCGCATTCCGCATGATGTCTTTTATCGACTAAAATCGAATTCCTTTTAGCAGCATTTTCAGCTTGGGAAATAGCTAAAAGTCACACGGAGCCACATGGGGAGAATACTGAGCGTGACGAACCACAGGAGTGTTGTGTTTGGCGACGAAAGCCCGAATCCGCGCATCATTGGTTTACGCGTAAAAAATAAAAGTCCGATACTTTTTGAACAGACCTCGTATGTAGGGATATTTTAAGTAGTTGAGAATCACTGTATTTTGCGATTATTTTTATATTTTAGCGTACTTTTAATAACTTAAAATTAACATGTTATTAGGCTATATTCGCATTATGTATTTTATTACAAATATTACAAATTTCTATACATGTGAAAAATAACGATAAGATTGTATATTCGAATATAAATTCGTATATGCACATTCCTAATGGAAGCGCTTGCACAGAGAAAATATCTGAATAGTGAAAAGCAGTCAGATTATAGACATTCGCGCGCTTTACACAGCACCAAACTCACACGGTTTAGCTGGTGGATGCTACACACCAAAATATCGTATAACGCTTACAACGATTCTATCCATTAGCCACTCGTAGGCAGCTATTTGACTAAGTGGATTGTTTTAAGATTTAAAAAGTGAAGAATATTTTCTGTTATTTTTATGTAGCCTATGTTTTGTCGAGATGTAATTCTTAATTTTAAAATAAGTTAAGTTTGTTGAAAAGTAAAGCTCTAAACCCTTTTCGGACATCAGGACGGCAAGTTGCGCTCAATTGTCACTGGATGACTGATAATTATCGTGTTAGAATTTAGTAGGAAGACGTGTTCTTACATCGAGTTTGTCGATAGGGTGACCGTTGTCCGAGTTAAGAGAGTTTGACAAGTTAAATAATAATAAAGGTTTAATAAACTAAAGTAAGGAATACGTAGAAGCTACGAAATCTACACACAACTACAATTATCTGCTTAGTAAAATAATAAATATCTATATATATCGTACTTTATATCTACTTGGACCGAGAGAGTGTACAATTCTAATTACAGTTCTAAGTACAATAACTCAATGTTTTTGGATCCTGTTCATGCCATGGTTGGGAAGACGTTCGTGGATCTAGTCGAAGTAGTATCGGCGGTTAGTAAGGAGTCGTGAGGTGTGCGCTGGCCAAACGGCAGCTCGGTTCGGCTCTTTCTTGTATATCCGCGCCGAAGATCGGGTGTATGGTCGTTATATCCCCATCTGCTGTGAGAATTCGATCAGATGACCTTATGTTTTCTAATGGTGACACTTTGAATTCGTCATCGCTGGGCCGGCTAGGGCGGTGACAATTAGACTAATTAGACAATTAGATTCTCAGCGTGTAATTGTTTACGTATCGACGTATCAACAATTAGTTGTTATAATTCTTTTTAATCACTTCCCGGATCTCACAATTTTCTGGAGAATATTTTGATTTATCTAAATTTATATTGATGTTCAGACTATATTGGCAAGTCGCTCTTAGAATATAGAACATATTATAATTAATGACGATCCGAAAAAAATTATATGGCTTAATGTTATTAATTTTTACGATACGGTGTACGAGGAGTGCGTCTGTTGAGTGCAGCTTTTCAACCATGAAGCGAATAGATACATGGGCAAGGAGTAGTTATGAAGTTTCCGTGAGTAACTATGAAGAACGACGTGTGCGATTATAAATGAGGATGTTTCATTGTTTGCTATACATTTCTTTGCTGTTCGACCGATTGCTAAGAATCTCGGTACTTACTTTCAAATCCTTCTAACAAACGTCATGTCGTACATTGCTTCTGGAAATTTCGAATGAATTTCTATAAATCAATTATTTTTTTTACATTTTGTTTCGTTTGTTTAGTTATCGCAACGCAACACTTGGCCATCTGTCTTAGACAGGCATGGGAAACATACGGCCCGCGGGCCAAGTCCGCCCCGTCTAATGAATCTATGTGGTCCGCGATCAATCTTTCAATATTAGCTAGTGAAGTGCGAATAGCTCGATGAAAAATTCTGACGCCTGAAAAGAAAAAAAGGTCAACAACTCACTGTGCATTTAGATTTAACCCTCCATTACAAATCTCGTAAGTACATCGTACAATGTTGATGAAGCATTATAATGTGAAAAATGTATTTTAATTTCTATCTACGGGGTGACACCACTATGAGATCTCGCACCACCTCAAAAATTTCCTAGGGCAGCCTTTGGTTCGGCCCGTGGAAAAAGTTTTCTTCCAAATTCGACCCGGGAACAAAAACTGTTGGCCACTCCTTGTGTAGGGGTTTTTTCCAGAAGGATTTTTAAAAGGAAACTGTCTTCTATTTCGGTATTACAGACGTGGAGAAAACTCGAAAATCTTTACGTGGCCAGGCTGTCCGAGCGCTGCGCGGATCCACGACCAAACTCCCAGTGTGCAGGAACTCGTACACTCAAAGTACCAGGACGAACTCCGCTCGGCCACGGGAAGTCCCCCGTTACAAAAACCCTATTCAAATGTAGCAGAGTCGAGTCCGGAGCTGTAGATAGTTTCCTATCTTTTACCTGACACTGCACTCTATGTCCTGTTCTCGAACTGGATAAGATGTCTGGTGAATGCACATCGGAATTTCCGAAGTTTCTCTGAACCAAGGTCTATAACTTTTAGAGGATATATAGGCAAAAGACGAAGATGTAAGCTTACAGGAAACACCCCAGCGAGTGCTGTAGCCTCACGGGACGCCATGGCAAAATAAGCAGTGTCCTTGTGGCCTGGAGTTAATTATCTTGTGGTCTCGAAAATCGTTACTTTATTGGTTATTAATTAATTTTTTTTCTCGATCCCTGACCGGTCTTTCTCTGTTACCAGGTGAAATTTAACCAGATTGGTTTCCGAGAAAGTCGATTGTTTATTAACGCAATTCGACAACGTCTTTTGTTCGACGTTAATCGAACCGTGTACCTTACTTTCATTTCCTTCTTTGTTCGTCATGTCTAGAGCAGACTACCACAAATCAAGGTCATTATTTAACATCGTGTTCCGTGACTTTCATTCTATACTTCGTTTAACAATGGTGTATTAATGTGGCCGATAGATGAATTTCGATTGTAAATTCCTGGTGACACACTCGGAAGATGTATCACCTTTGAAAGAAAGTGAATCCGGTGAAAGATACAATCATATCGTTCCATCTAAGATTTCTCAAAGGGATTCCGGGATCCCGGTTGTTTTTTTAACCCGGGAAATCCCGCAAATTTCTTAAAAATTTACTGTTTTCTTATTTTGTGTTAAGATTGAGAAAATTTTGCAAATAGAAAGTATAATTAACTCACAAACTGTCAGAATACATTTATATTTATTAATTTTAAACCTACTTATTAGTTTTTTTTAATTTTTGCTCGTTATGGCATGTCACAAATGGTCAATAATCAATACGTAGCTTATTTGTGGCAGGACTCTGAAAATTCTTTACTTGTCGGAACCCGTAATATCTGGAAGAATTGTGCTTACGCTGTCTTAATTTTCAATCACGCCCGGTAGCTTCGATAACTGCGTAACGCCAGGTTGTGCAAATTGGGCAACGATACAAACGAGTACGAAGTCTGCGAGTACGAAGTTTTTCTTCATAAACCTAAATATTAAGAACAAACGAACTGCAGAATTATCGGGTTTTAAGCGTGATGTTTCTATTAAAGCAGCCGCGGTACACAAATGAAGAATACTAGAGAGCAAAAGAAGTACTACAATCTCGAAAACGAACTAGAAAAATTCCAGGCTACAAGTGAAAAAATACATAACATCTGTCTTCTCTTAAATGCATTAAAGACGATTCGGCCCACATGAATCGGAAAGGAAATTCTTGGTAGCAGGACTTTTCATTAGTTAAATAAGAAACAGATCGAGTGATTGGAGTATTGACCATCTTTCAATTCTAAAATCCTATTATAAAAATTTACAATAACACTGTATTTTGTATTGTTTTATTTAGAAAAAACGAAAATTACCCTTTAAGTAAAAAGTCTGAACAAAGCTCATTTTTTTAAAATTTTCAACTCAATTCAAAACATTTCTTATTGTTGTTGTTGTTGTTTTGTATACAGTTTCCAGCAAACTTTAATAGATTTTTTCTATTTGTGAAAATTTCTACGTAATTCGAAGGTAATTCATACTAAATACTAACGCTGTGTAAAAATATATTAAAATATTTTTACACAGCGTTAGTATGATTTTGGAAGTTGCAGAACGTATTAAATTACTTTAAAAAATGAAAAATAATTATATCATTTGATTTCAAGATATTTTGTACATCTTAAAATTAATTCATTTTATTGCGGGATTTCCCAGAATTTCAGGAAATCGTTCACTTTTATCCCGGGATCCCGGGACAAACAAAACACCGGAAAATGAGAAACCCTACTTCCATCTTTTTATTAATTGTTGAAAAAAATTATAGAATTTTTTTTTCATATGATATAAATTTTTAATCACTATTCTTTACATACAATGTGTAAGAGTTTTTATAGTTAAAATTCCGCTTAATCCTGTAGGTAGTAGAACCTTTTCTTTTCAGCCCCATTGTATCAATGCATTCGTCCATGCTCACAATAGACGTTCTAATGGTGACAGACAGAACACAACGCGTGCCCACCAGTGGTCAAGCGGTTTTCGTTCGCTGAACACTGTGAGTTCTGTTCGTGGGTTCGCGCCTCGCAAGGACGTGCTGGTCACGTGGAGTTTTCTGGGTTTTCTCTACGTCAGTAACATCTAAATATGGACTAGTTTTCCTTAAAAAGACCTCTCGGAAGGCATCACCCAAGTGTTGCGTTGTCATAAACAAATAGAGCACAACACATTTCAGTCAGATAGTCAGTAAAAATCTATAGGAATTTTTCTCGGATTCGAGCCCGTCTTGACCTCTTCGGCTATCCACCGTCTTAGGAGGATTCGAAGTAGGATCCAAAACCCCAAATACTTTCAATAACTCACAATATTCCTGAAATTTCTGAGCGACTAAGTCCTACATATGAAATAACGACACTTCGTCTTTTAAATGACGTTTTCTGATTACGACTCACTATATACAAAGCATGAAAAAAGCAACCTTTTCAAGTGTTCTTTTAAAAATCAATTTTAACATCAAAAACAAATTAAAATTATATTATTTCAAAAACACGATACTGTATTAATCTTAGGTGGAAAAAGACTTTCAGCTCAAATTATTCAATAATTTGACTTTTGACAACAGAAATAAGTGTAAATAAAATTACAGTCGATCCCCCTATAAGATCATTGATTTTTCCGTTTTATCTGAATTACATGTTGTACGAGTCACTTAGATTTTACAAATATGTGAGCCGTTCACAGCCCGGCACACGTATTTGTAAAATCTAAGTGACTCGTACAACATGTAATTCAGATAAAACGGAAAAATCAATGATCTTATAGGGGGATCGACTGTAAATTTAATGAAACATATTCTTTACTCTTTTCTTCAAATTCGAAATTATGTTAATATTTTATTTCGTTTAGTCTAAATTTCAAAGATCTATAATGCCATAAGAAAATATTATGTTCGTTCACTTTAAACTGTAATAAAAATATAACGGAAATATATATAAATAAAAATGCAAAGTAAAAAGTAGTCAAAATTTTTACTGCATCAAAGAAATTATACAAGGATAATTGGGGAAAAAGTGCATAATCAACAAAGTTATTGTGCATTTTTTACTTTCCATTAATTAAATGTAATTTACTTCAAACAAACATTATTTGATATTCTATCAGGGAATACAGAATTCCGAAGAGGAACTATCAAGAAAGAATATTAAATTATTATTCATTCTGAAACATTTTTGGAATTTATTCTAATTTTTCATCCCTATGAGCACTTAAAGGACCTTTTCATCAACCCCATTATAAGATCGATCAAATCTAATCGACGGTGGGAAGACGACTGGTGAGGAATGAAGCCCGATGTACCTGAACGGTCCACCTCCCAAAAAATTCAAATTCAGGGTGTTTTTTTTTACCTGTTCGCATTCGATCTGGACTTCTTCAGCGCTATAGGCTGACATCGTACGCCTGGCCATCTCTATCAGACCAGGCTTATATCTATGCAAAGAAGACAATTGCCTAAGGCGATGATTCCTTAAATCCGTTTGCAAATTCACATATAAATAAAAGTATACAAATTTAAAGTATACAATGAACTAATCTAACATAGTGACATTAAATTAGACTAAAATTGTTCATAATAAATGTAAAAAATAAAATTGTTAATTATTTCTTAAAAGTCCGCATTCCAAGCTTTGTCTACGACTCGTAATGCTCTTAATCTGGAACTTCCTATAGAGTAATTAATAAAAGCACTCAGATTACATATACAATAAATTACTTTAAAAGTAATATGTCGGAAAACTTACCATACAATGACTCTTATTTCACTGTTATCTCAATGTTCATTTCTCACTATGTCGACTTTCGGTTGTGTCGAATCTTTAGAAGAGAATAAAACTGATCTTTCAGCTGTTAAAGATTCAATGAAAAACAACTTTATGAATATTAATTTTGAAATTTTTATTAGGCAACGAAGTTTATAGAAGATATCTAAAATAATTTCTCTGTAATCAGGAATTTTCCAGATCACACGAAAATTCTTTCAGTATAAATTTATATTATATTGATAGAGTTTTATTGAAAATTATAAATGTGATCGCCGCGGGCGGCTGATAAGTCCGTTAAAGACTGTCATTTTGGTATTTCTTGAAGGATTTTGGGCGAGTCTTGTGTGAAAAGTAAACGATGGAAGTTGGAAAGGAATTTCATGTAAACCAATTTATGGGTTTGAGAAATTCCACAGGAACATAAAATCAAAGTGTGAAAGGTCAAATAGCACCCGCCCGAGTCAGGACTGTCACCGCCTGTGACAACTGGCTCAAAGAAATTTTTCGATAAACGCCCAAGAGGTCATCAAAAGATGAAAACATTTTAGTAAATGTGTGGAGAGCTTGAGGAATATAATGTTAATATTACGAAAACATACAATTTGCATTGTTACTTATGTTTTCAGCTTTATTACTCAATGTTCATTTCTCACTATTGACTTCACTACATTATAAAACATATCTTTAATGAATAATTTGAAGCTCATTGCATAATAGTCAGCAATATAATTGACAACAATTTTATTTACTACAGATCGCAGTTAATCTATTTCTTGACTATATAAAAAACACTTATTATGGGATTGATTCATTATATTTTGTTTCAGAAAATACATAAAAAATACTATATCAAGTTTAGATTGGTATATAAACTTGATTTAGTAATGCTGTGTCGCTGTAGACTACCTACACAGCATCATCCATATTCAAAGCTACTACGAATCGCCGGGGAGAGTTGAAGGGCTCCCTGTCCGGCAACAGGTCGTGAAACCTGATCACGGTCAAGATGGCAAAATTTTTTCCCTTTCCCGCTGTAACGGGATTTAATGTTTCGGGTCGAGTGGCGGAGGGAGGAGTGCCGTTGGTAAAATGACAGGCGATATACGAGTAAAAGAGGCAAAATTTACAAGAAACAACAATTTGTTAAATTTAATGGCGGGTAGTACAGCGTCTAGTTCGCGTCCCTAAGGCGCGGAACGACCGAGAGAGAGCTTACAGTAATTGGTTCCATACCTCTTTACTTATTGGTTTATCCAATCGAGGAAAAATTATCCAAAAAATAGATGAGGAAAGTTCTTCGGGTAGGAAACGGACACTATTTTAAATTATTTTTCTTCGTCTTGCGCCTGTTCTCGAACGATTCCCCCGAGAAGGGGAAGGAAGGGGTTTTTATAAGTTCGGCGTGGGAGAATGGTCAGGTGACCAATTGTTGTGAGGTAAAAAATACGCGGATGGGTCTAAGTTGTTCCCGGGCCCATGCTAACTATCAACTTTGGAGTTGGAATGTGGGATTAGTTTCGAAATGGACGGAAGTTTATTTTCAACGAAAGGGGAGATTGGAATTTTTCCCTTTTTTCCGTTAGATTTTCGTTTAGGTTTTAAAGGAAAATTAAATTGGAGGTTTAAGAAACTGCGGGATATTAATCGGAAATCGGAAAATTCGGTAAAAATTCCGGATTTCACACTACGGTGTATTGAAATTAATCAGCAAGTCATACAAATTAAAAAATCCAGAGACGAGTTGTGTAACTTCCTCGGCTGTTATGAAATTTTATTTAAAAAATAACTTGTATATTATTAATGCTAATTAATAAGAGTTTGTATGGCGCTATCTATTATTAGATTTTATTTTAACAATTTTATATTATTAATTGTAATAAAATTGCAAAAGTATTAATTTTGAGGATATAAATGTTTTAAAAAATTATAAGTGCTAAAAATGAGTAAAATGTTTATAAGTTCAAGCTCTTTCGAGATATGATACATTACTCCCCTCTATCTTTAAACAACACTGATACAACATACAAGGATTAAGAATAACATTGAATACTATAATAGTTTCCAATTATATTCCGATTATGTGACGTGTAGAGATAATTTGAATTTTAGTTAGTAGTCTAATGATATCTAAGATCACAAAAAATACTTAAAATCAACACCAAAAAAACATAGTTTAAAATATACGATAATAAATAAATAATTTATATAATGATAATCACCTGTATTTTGTGAATCGTCGACGTCACCATCTTGCATTTGAATTTTGTTCAAATTACTCTTTATAAAACAAAAAATTAGAGAGAGAAGGCAACAGAATACACCTTGAAATATCCCATAAAAGAATGGAAACAGCATAATTGATGTTTGTTTCTAAGTGTAAAGTCTATTTTAATAACAAAAATTCAGAATCTTACAATCTACAATATAAATCAAAGACATACATACGGAGGTATCAAAGGATAAAACAATAATGCCTAATGCAACAGTAAAATTCTGAATTCCGCTCTCAATAGCTATTGCAGTGCAGGCTGCTTTGGAGTTTCTACTGACGAAAGCTATGACATATCCAGTTATAATTCCAGTTATGGGAGATAATAAAGAGGTTATAATAACCTTCCACGATACTATACTAAACATGTGTTGAGAGATTAAAATCTCCATTATCACGAAAATTATAATCATTATCATACTTGTTGCACTTCCCCACTATTAATAAAAACAAAAATAGTTTCATAATATAATATAAATGATTAAAATTAACGCCTTAACCATTTAGGAAATCATGTTTTATACCTTAGTTAT
>NW_019386035.1:89597-126227 GCF_000671375.1 Centruroides sculpturatus
AACGATCGCTATTAACGAACGCACTGTACTCTATCACGTGACGCAAGGTATAGTTGTCCGGAAGCGCGTCAGAGCTGTAGTCACGTGACCACCTGGCTCCGTCGTCACCACTCACGTGACTGGATGACGTTAACCGAGGTCACGTGACACGAATTGTAAGCGTCCGCCGTCCAACGTGCTACTCCGCGATGTGAACAAGGTTAAGCAATGGCGGCCTCCACCGTGCACAGTCGGTAAGTAATCCGATGCGTTTTCGCTTATAGCTCTTAATATACGCGTCGCCCCCAAATAATTCTAATTGTTTAGGACACGTCTACTACAGAGGTGTCTAAAGAGAGCAAAATTAGAAAAAAAGGGCCCATGAACTAAGGATCAACTTTTACCCCCATTTCTACTTTATTCCATAATTAAAAAGTTTATTGGAAATTAACTTATCGTCAACAAAACAATTCTTATGTCTAATATACTTCAATTACCTACATAAATTTACCCCCATTTCTACTTTATTCCATAATTAAAAAGTTTATTGGAAATTAACTTATCGTCAACAAAACATTTCTTATGTCTAATATACTTCAATTACCTACGTAAATTTTAAAATTAAACTTTTTCTAATATATAAAGTCTAATTTCAACGTTTATTTACGAATCTGATCTATGTTAACTGTTCCTATTCAAGGAAAAAGTAGAGAAAAGTCTGTTGTCAAAAACACTTTAATTTCGAGTTGGCTAGGTTCTAGTTATAAATCGCCATCCTCGTTACAAATCGTACTGCCAGCGAAAAACATATTTCGGAAACTCGCGATGCCTTAGCCTATCTTAAAACCAAGAAAACAGATATAAGAGATATATACAAGAAACGAAGTGAATTGATACCTGTTGCGTGGAAATTATGGATGGTGGCGACGATGCAGTCAGTCTTCGTCGGCGATCTTTTTGTTGAAATCTATGTACGTAGTCCTACACAGAAAGAAGAGCTTTCACAAGTGACTCGTTTTCACTGTTCCGCTCGTATATATACAGTATGTGCTTTTGTCCATGCTCCCGCTGGGTTTATTGCCCGTCTAAGCAACATTTCGTCAATACAAAAGCCATTAGAGAAAACACAAAAGAGAACATTCTAGAAACGCATATGAACAATGAACAATGGTCGCGTTAACTTGAAAAGCCTCTTTGTTAAAAGACAGTTAATGTATTTCGCTTTAAGTTAAGTTAGCAGCTGTAGCGCTAAGCAGCCAGGTTCACAACGCCCAAGACAAGTTAAGATGGCTGCCACCATAAATTATACGTATAACTTGTACTATGTGTCGAATGAAGTTTGTGACATTCGAAATTCTGTTTTAAACTGGTTATCGAAAAATAAGAAACGTAGTTGTCCACATAATCTTCTGTTCGGACATAAATATTTTCCGATTTATTACTAACGGCAGGCGTTCTATTGTTGTTGTTTACAGTTTTACGCAATGTGGTATTTTCTTGAGCGACTGCCTCCGTTATTTTACAGTTTCGTCGACAATTACGCGTCGTTTCTGATTAAATAATTTTATTCCTTTAAAACAACGTATACAAAGAGCCCAACAACAAGCCGAGGCATACAAGTGTTTGCCACCAAAGCGGAAATTGCTTGAAGCGCCCTCCTGCAGCTTAACTAAAGTAGCTTTACGCTCCACTAACTTTAAAATCGAAAATAAAAGATTTCATTAACGAAGACTGAAATGTCGTTGTTATAATTTTTTAAACAAATAAATATTTATAAAAACATTATAAACTAGTTTTGAATCATTTTAAATTATAATTAAAAATATTTTTAAACTATTATTATTATTATTATTATTAATGCTAAAATTTTCGAAAATATATGCCAAGAATAGAACATCGCTTTCGCTAATCGCTCTTAACATATAAAACAGAATATTCGTCGTGTTTCTAAATTTATTCCATTTCAACATTCCTGGTTGTAATTCTTATCTCTGGGGCAGCCGAATTGACCGGATAAAACATGTTTTTATGAGAATTCAGTAAAAGTTCCACCTTATTTGACGGATAATTGATAACTAATATAAAAACTGAACACACGACACGATATAAATAAAAATAAATGCATTTTGATAAGAAAATACTTCTGGAAAATTCACTAGCGTTCCTTTTTCTGTTACTTTGTAAGGTGCCTGAGCCCCTACGCCCACCCTTCTTTGGTGGGGGGATTACTCGTGCTCAAGTTATTTCTACGAATCAGTTCGTCTTATCGATTCCAATTCTTTTCGAATCTTTTTTCAGCTTAAGTACTGTAATTGTTGTCATCCTGACTTAAACTTATCGTCAGCTGTACTTAATTAAACCGACACTAAATGTGGCTTTAAGACGCTTGGAAAAGAAACGTGGCGGAAGTTGCAAAGATATCACAATACAGATTTTATATGAGAAAATAATCAGATACAGTACACTAATATGCTCTTATGTGTAAGTCAAGCATCTACATACAATTACGAGTAAAACTAATTACTGTATTTACTTTCTATCAATGTCTACACCATACTCAAACGTCACTTTACAAGACCGCCGAGATTCCTGCCTCGTGTTGAAAGTTAGTTTTCGATGGAAATTTGCCTAGTTGGACAGGCCAATTTGAATACAGAGTAAGCAATGGGCGCGGGCAACAGTGCCTAAGTTTCGGTTATCAGTTACACTCATAACTGAATAATGGAGTCATCAGCTATTCTTCACGTTACGATTCTGACTGTCAGAAGCCCGGGAGCAACTTGCATTACAAATCGAATTTCTAGTGTAAGTTATTTCCTCTTCTATTTTGTCTAACAAATGGCTTTACACATCTAGAATGAAATTTATAATTCTCTCTTAATGTAAAAAAAATATATCAATCACTCAATAGATCTCATTATCTTTGTTATAGTTCAGAGCGTAATTGTCCCTACGATGTATAAGCTTTTATCTATAAACTTAGTTTAATTTTATTAATAGATTATAGCTTGTCGCTCACGTAAATTACAAAGGGATATAAAATTTGGGTTTATTCTTTTCCGGCTGGTGATAAAATCGAAATTTTTATTCATCTTTAAACGAGATGATCATCTCAAAACACGAGAATATTAGGTTTTTACCCACATTAACGTGGCAACGCAACAATAAAACTCTGTGTAGTAACAAATTGTCGGAGTTTTATTGTTGCCAGCGGTCGTTGATTGTTATTGCGAACGGTTGGATTTTTAGTTCGTGCTGTCAGAATTTTCTCGTTTCGAGTGTTTTTCTCAGTTTCGTTTCGTTTACGTCGATTTTATCGGTAAGTATAGACTACGATGTTTCTAATTTTACGTATTTTTGAACATTCTTAAGCCGAATATCACAATTAGTGGCAATGATTTTCCGACCAATCTCTATTTCCATAACAATTGATCGGTCTCGAAACGAATTATATATCGAACATTAAAATTACTATATTTAACAGAGATTTTATTATAATGTTCATTTGTGACTTTTTGTTTATATGTTTAAAATGATTTTTTTCATTAGAAATCTTACAATTTACATAAAATGAAATTAACAAAACCAATGATTTTCATAATAGTCGTTTGTTTCTTTTGCAGAATGGATAATTTCAAGGAATTAAAGAAGTGGCGCACTTCGGCAGATGGTGAGAAGGAAGAAGGCTCGTCNGCAGCCGAATTGACCGGATAAAACATTTTTTAATGAGAATTCAGTAAAAGTTCCACCTATTGATAACTAATATAAAAACTGAACACACGACACGATATAAATAAAAATAAATGAATTTTGATAAGAAAATACTTATGGAAAATTCACTAGTGTTTTTTTTTCTGTTACTTCGTAACGGCGCTTTACGCTGACACTCCTGGGGTGGGAGGATTACTCGTGCTCAAGTTATTTCTACGAATCAATTCGTCTTATCAATTCCAATTCTTTTCGAATCTTTTTTCAGCTTAAGTACTGTAATTGTTGTCATCCTGACTTAAACTTATCGTCAGCTGTAGTTAATTAAACCGACACTAAATGTGGCTTTAAGACGCTTGAAAAAGATACGTGGCGGAAGTTGCAGGGATATCACAATACAGATTTTATATGAGAAAATAATCAGATACAGTACACTAATATGCTCTTATGTGTAAGTCAAGCATCTAAATACAATTACTGTATTTACTTTCTATCAATGTCTACACCATACTGAAACGTCACTTTACAAGACGCAGAGATTTCTGCCTCGTGTTGAAAGTTAGTTTCCGATGGAAATTTGCCTAGTTGGACAGGCCAATTTGAATACAGAGTAAGCAATGGGCACGGGCAACAGTGCCTAAGATTCGATTATCAGTTACACTCATAACTGGTAAGTTCAAACAAATTAATCATTAAAATAAATGGAGTCATCAGATATTCTTCGCGTTACGATTCTAACTGTCAGAAGCCCGGGAGCAACTTGCATTCAGTGGCGGCCCTAGCCAGGTTATCAAGTGATGCGAGATCTTATTGTGGTGCCCTCCTGTAGAGACTAAACTGATAACATACATTTTTCACACTATTAATAACTGGATTATGGGCCTACTTTTTATTTCCTTTAGTTTTTAGATGTTTTGTTTTAGTTTTTCTGGCTTAGTTAGGTTACAACTGGGCTGGGTCTACATTGTCTAACTGGTTCTCTTTAGTACTTGCTTTCATCCTATCATGGCAGCTAGTAGCCCCCGGGTTTCATTAATGAGGCCTTCACCGTTCTGAATGATCTTAAAGACTACTTAGCCTCCAACAGCCGTGGGAGGCTGGGTACCAATGTACATTCTAGTTACATAATCGATCAATTTCAAAAAAATCATTGAGCTCGCCTGCTCGAGCTGCTTCTACAGTTTGTCGGAAGAGCTCGATAAAAAGCTCGACTCCTTACCTACCAGGGAGGAAATTGATAAGGCCCTTGCCTCTCAGTCCTCTAAGACAGAGGAAACTATCAACAAGTTTGTTGAGTCGATACGTGGTTCAGAGCAGGCCCCCTCAGTTGTTGGGCACACCTACAGTCAGGGGCATTCTTTTAGCTACAGTGATGCTGTAAGGCATTCTGTTGGTCTTCCTAAGGTGGGTTCACCTCCACCCAAGCCATGCTACACAGTTCTGGTCTACGGAGACTCGGGGGTTAATGATTCGGAGGCTACGCGCAATATACTTACTAGCAACATCAACCCCCATACTCTCAAGGTTGGAGTGCAGCGGGTGAGGAAAATCCAGAAGGGTGGGGTCGCGGTTGACCTCAGCTGCAGAGAAGACATGGTAGTATTCCTGAACGCAGTCTCTAAGGTCTCTGGCCTACATACATACATCCCTAAAAAGCGTCTTCCGTTACTGAAAATTAGCTCCGTTCCAAAACAAGTTGCAAGGGAACATCTGCTGAACGCAGTTTTTCAGCAGAATGGTATGATTGCGGAGGCTTTCACTTTGGAAGAGTTTCAGGGGAAGGCCAGGGTGCGTTTTCCCATTGGGCAACATAGCGCCTTGCATGTCACATGGGTTATCGAGGTATCCCCCGATGTGAGGTCCCTCCTCGTCAAACAAGGGCGTATTAACCTTTAGTGGTCATGTTGCAGTGTAGCGGATTTCGTCCCACTGAACCAGTGTTTCAAGTGTTTAAGGTTTGGGCATTTTGCAAAAGATTGTATATCGGATTGTAAAGTTTGCAGCCAATGTTGCGGCAACCACTCGTTCAAGGAATGTGAAAAGAAAGCCGAGTCTCCAAGCTGTGTGAATTGTCTTAGAGAAAGGCAAGATAACCACAGACATAATGCGCTGGATAAAGAATGTCCCATTTTAAAAAGGATGAAGTCACAGGCAATTTCTAGAATTGATTATGGACTCGAATAACCTTCTTGATACTAGTCGTCAGATTTCCAAAATACGCTTCGTTCAAATAAATTTGAGAAGAGCCATAGCTGCCAACACACAGCTCTGTCAGGAGATGAAAAACTTTGACGTGGGCCTAATACAAGAACCTTATTGTGTAAACAACAGGGTGGCCTGCTTTCAAATTAGAGACAATATTATTCAGCATAACAACGGGCAGCCGTGGGCTGCGGACATTGTGGTGAACCCACAATTAGCCATCGTACCTCATCCCAGATTCTCCTCCTGCAATATGATTTGTTTAGAGATCACTCTTCCTAAACTACGGGTTATCATTTTCAATATTTACTCTTCTAGTGATTCTAGCATTTCTGATGTGCTTCAACCTCTCTCTGAGGCAATGGGACATTTTAGGCATGCGCAATTTTTAATAGTTGGTGATTTTAATGCTCACTCCCCCACGTGGGGTGGGGAGCGTAGAGACAGGCGTGGGGAGGCCATTGAGGCGTTTGTGGCTGATCATGATCTGTTGTTATTGAATGATCCGGACTCACAGCCTACTTTCAACAGCATAAATGGGGTCTCCTGGATCGACCTAACACTCTGTTCCGGGGGTCTGCATTCCTTCCTAAGGAACTGGGAGGTGGGCAGTGTGGACAGCCTCTCTGATCACGAGTATGTGACTTTTGATCTTTATTACACCGACTCTTGTTCAGAACAAGATCTAATCCTCTCTCGCCCTTTCAACACAAGATCTGCCGACTGGAGTCGGTTCAGGGATTTATTGCAAGGATGCAGCCTACTCCCAAACCATGATTACTCTCGAGTTCAGACAGAGGAGTATCTTGAAAACACTATTCAAAGCATATTAGACACATGCAACAAGTCTATTCCCAGGAAGAAAAGTGGAAGAAGGGCTAACCCTTGGTGGAGTAACGAACTGGCGACCATGCGCAGAACGAACAATCGATTGCGAAGAGACTTTCAGCGCTGCCACGGTCATCGAAGAGAGGAGTTTCATCGTCGTTACCTCCAACACCAAAAAGCATACAAGGAAAGGATTAAGCAATCAAAACTTGAGTCATGGAGTGCCTTCTGCTCCAGGGCTGGTGGCAATCCCTGGAATTTCATTTATAAACTCAGCGTCAACAAAATGAAAACTACAAATCTTATAAGTAGTGAAGATATTGGTGACACTGCAGACGACCTCAAAACCACTGTGTGCAGACTTTTTGAAGCCTTCTGCCCCTCTGACCCTATTGACAATGATACACCAGACCAGGTCCGAATTAGGAATATAGATCATTCTGAAAGGCTTTCGGGAGACGATCCGCTTTTCTCCTACTTGGAAATTGATGATATTATTGCCACCTTGTCAAGGAGGAAAGCTGCGGGTCCGGATCAGATTAATGCTGACATCATTCGGGAGATCTGGGGTGCCCGGCCAGACCTTATTCTCGAAATTTTTAATACCTGCCTGCAGAAGGGCATCTTCCCTCGTCCCTGGAAAAATGCGCAATTGATTATCATTCCTAAAATGCGCGGAAAGCCGCTCACAGTCAGTAACATGCGAAACATCTCTCTTCTGTCATCCTTAGGCAAAGTGTTAGATAAACTTTTATTTAACAGGCTTTATTGGTTCTGGGAGTCTCGGAGACTTTACCATAGCGCCCAGTATGGTTTTAGGAGGCAAAGAGGGACCATAGATGCCTTGATGGACCTCAAGACCCACATCAAAGATCTACTTTCTGAGCATGCCTACGTGTTTGAACTTAGTCTAGATTTAAAGAATGCGTTTAACTCGGCATGGTGGCTGCAGATCCTGAACCGGCTGAGTGAAAATGGATGCCCAGAAAATTTATTCAATTTAGTTAAGGACTACCTTAAGGATAGAATGTCCACAATCAGAATAGGTAATCAGTCTTTCTCCAACCAGCTCCAACGGGGATGCCCGCAGGGCTCTGTTTGTGGCCCATTATTTTGGACAATTTTGTTTGACAGCTTTCTTCGGCTTGAGTTTGGTCACCGGTGCAGAGTCTTTGCCTATGCCGATGATGCCTTTCTTGTCTTTCCGGCCAATTCTAGGCGCACGATAGAGTCTGCTGCCAACGATATTTTGACAAAAGTAGACGAATGGGGTGTCAGTAATAAGTTAATATTCAATGCAACGAAGACTAAAGGCATTGTTTTCACAGCAGCCTACTCACCAACAGATTTGTATCGACGTGTTCCGTGTGTACGCTTCAGAGACTCTTCCATTAAAATAGAGGAACATGTCACTTTCCTTGGTGTAATCTTTGATCACAGGTTAACCTGGAAGAAACACATTATGCACGTATCTAACCGTTCCAACCTTGTTTTTAATAATCTGCTCCGAGTTGCCAGGAACAGATGGGGTCTTGATCATGTAGCTGTCAATGCCATCTATGACTGCGTGTTTTTGCCCACTATTTGTTATGCTTCTGCTGTATGGGGAGAGGCTGCCTTCCATTCCCATAATCATCGGCGTCTCAGAACAGCACAACGTCTGGCGCTCCTGCGTCTGACTAGAAGTTATTCCACCGTGTCTAACGCTGCTCTTCCTGTGCTTGCCGGGAAGCTCCCCATCCTGCAGCAGATCCAGTACTGTACAGGCAGATTTCTTCTTTCCCGTGGTAAATGTATTACCATCTCGGGCAACGTCTATGATGCATCCTGTTACGAAATAAGTAGACCTTTTGCAGACCTCCCGCATCCTGCACTCAGAAGAGGTCTTGGGGCTCATGACTGTGCTACCAGCATCGAAGTTTTTACCGATGGCTCCAAGACTGCGCAAGGCACCGCAAGTGCTTTTGTTGTTTATGTCGATAATGAGGAATTTCATCACGACAGCTTTCCCCTGCACCCGGAGTGCTCAGTGTTTCAGGCAGAAATGTTTGCCGTCTTTAAAGCAATAGAATTCTGTAATAAAAATTTCAGCAACTACAATATTACTATTTTCACTGACAGCCAGGCCACGGTCCAAGTCTTGACTAACAAAGATACCACTCATCCCCTTGCTAGGGACACTTTGTTCTCTGCAGATCAGTCCAGTAATAATTATCATATCAAATGGATTAAGGGGCACTGCGGCACTCCAGGTAACGAACGTGCAGACTTCCTCGCACGTGTGGCTACTTCCTTCAGGGACATCAACCCAGTGTACAGCCATTTACCGGTCTCCAGGTTAAAGCAGCTCCTTTGGCAGCATACAATTGTAGTGTGGCAACAAGAATGGGAGCGTATCCCAGAGCAGCACATTTCCCGGCAGTTCTTCCCAGACGTAGCAAGACGCCTCAGCTTGAAATGGGTCCACCCTCAACACCAGATGTCACAGCTGCTCTCAGAACATGGTAAATTCAATGTATACTTACATCGGTTTCTACACAGCGACACTGACTGCTGTCCAAACTGCGATGTGCGTGATGGAGTAAGGCATTATCTTTTGTCTTGCCCACTGCTGGAGGACATAAGGAACGAGCTCAAACTTTACGTGGAAGAAGATAATCTCAATTGGCCGTGTAAGCTGGAAATTTTAGTGTCGAGTAAAAAGTACTTTTCCCTTTTTCAAAGGATGGTCAAGCTTTACTTTAACAGAACATTAATACATTGATAAACGTTTTTTCTGACTTTTATTTACCGCATGACTCCTGACATCAGGATTTTATATCTACGTGTATTTTGATTTTTTTTCTTTTACGCTCACTGTCGGTTTTCCTGCTCGGCATGTCACCTCTATGTACACACTTTATATATTCATCCCGACTGTGCCTAGCGGTGTCGGGCATAATAAAGTTTATTTTGTCTGTCTGTCTGTCTGACTATTAATAACTCAGACTTCCGAAAAATTAGTATTGTAATAGTCTACTATTAGTAATACTATGGATGAGAAACGATAACGACGGTAAATGGAGACTTTAATTTACCCTTGTTAATTCAGACGTATCGCAAGCTGTGGACGTTTTTCCCCTCCCCTGTCTGTCGATGGAATCTCTTAATTTTAGGTTATAGAGATATAGCACACATTTCAGGATCACGTTTTGTGTTCTCACAACACAGCTCACTCTTGTGTATAATCTATAGCATAGGACTAGTATGGACGAGTAACAGTAATAGTGAAAAAAAAAAACTATTTCTTTCATAAGGCAATATTCATAACAATATTTATTTAAACTGCTATGGCACAGACAACGCTCACATCACACAAAAAGCAAATTTACATCGTAAATTAATTTAAAATTGAAACAAACTAAGAAAAAAATAAAAAATAAAAAGCCTAACAATAAAAATAAAGCATTGTCACCTTCCTCGCTTTTGCGCTTGCAAATGTTGTTATTAATTCACAATAATTTAATTCCTGGGCAATACTATTTTCGATAGATAAAATTGCTAGATCTGACAGTCTATCCTGACACATAGTTGAACGTAAATAAGTTATAATAAGTTTTAATTTACTGAAATTTCGTTCTTTTTTAGCGACAGTTACAGATATGGTCAGCAAAATTCGATAACCTCTTCTGTAATATTTTGAACTGCATATGACATTCCAGAAATAGCTAAATCATCTTGTGCACGCTGCTGTTCATCTTCATAGGCTTCGTCTGAAGAACTTTTATTAAATACTGTAGGTCTTCTTCAGTCGCGTGTTGAACTAGTTCTGATGATGATGATTTGGATTACTTTTCTACTCTCAAAGATTTTGCTAGCAATTTTGCAGACTTTTCAGTTTCGCCTTGCTTTTTTTTTAAGTTTTGTGCACAGATAGTTTGTTTGGAGGTAGCGACATGTTTTGTCTCTAAAGAAAACATTATACTTTGTAAATATTTACGATACTAAGGTAAACTGCAATTACCTAAAATCAATTGTACGCCCAAAAATATTGTCACTCGAAAACTTTGACTAAAGGTGGCCACACACGTTAAGGAAATCTGCTGAGGAATAACCGTGCATGCCTTATTTTGAGGAAACTCAGAATTTCCTATCGCCCACACACGAGGACGAAAATCTCTGTCAGTCAGTCAGTCGGCCATGCATCCTATGACGACATACTGGCTGTACTGTACTTGGGTGTTTATTGGAAAAAATTGTATTAAAACTTGCGGGAAAAAAGTGTGCATAGAAGTCTATCGTGTAAATACTATTAGTAGTGGTTTGAGTAGCACTGATCACAAAATTAATTTATCATACCAATCATTTTTAGTGGAATTATTTTAGATCACAAAATTAATTTTTCAAGAGAAATCTTGAGATATAAGTTCTGTTAAAAAGCATCAATTATCAGCCAAAGATCAATGGCAAGTCGATTTTACTACCAAAAAAATCCATGGATTAAATTTATAGACGAAAAACAATCGGATATAACTGGCTGGATTGAACATAGTAATTTAAAATAATTATTAAATTATTTCTCAACGTATAAAGAATTATTTTTATTTAAAGGTAGATAGATAAGAAAAAAAATCTTTTTAAAAACTGGATCTACAGTTATTTAGACATCGAACTTCTTGAGTGTCCAAGATCTGATAATATTAAATTGTTATTATGACAAATATTTTAAAAAGCATTGTTCTATTTGCAATATTCTATCTTACGAACAATTCTTAATTGAACAAAAAATAGATATTTTCAAAATCAATACGGTGTATAGATATTTAATAATTAAGTAGCAAATATAATTTAAATAATTATTATATTAAGCTATTTCCCTATTTTACTTTGTCTTACTGTTAAAATATTATTTCAAATTGTCTTACACACTTCCAGTATCTGTTCAGTTTTCCCCCCACACACTACTCAAGGTCAGGCATGCACGGTTAATCCTCAAAGGATTTACTTAACGTGTGTTCCTTAACGGATTTACTTAACGAACGAGGATTTACTTACGACGTTAATTAAGTAAATCCTCAAAGGATTTACTTAACGAGTTACTTAACGTGTGTTAACTCTTAATCCGTTCTTTTTGTCTTATCGGCCCTCGGACCTTAACTCTCCCATTGTCTTATGTTCTTGGAACTGGTGGTCCATTGTCTTCAGTTTTTGGGATTGGTGGTCTCACCCAAAGAGTAGAAAGGAAATGAAAAGAAAGTTCTAGAAAGACGGACAACAAAAGGGAATAAGGAAATAAATGTACAAATATTAATTTCTTTATTCTTGGTATTTATTTTGGCGGGTAGGGTTAAGTAGTAATAACGTGATCGGGTTTCTCAAACGATCTATCGTTTCCTTTTTGGCGCCCCCACTATGACGGCGCCCGGTGCGGGCGCACCGTTCGCACCGCCCTAGGGCCACCCCTGCTTGCATTACAAATCAAATTTGTAGTGCAAGTTACTTCCTTTTCTCTTTTGTCTAACATATGGCTTTACACATCTAGAATGAGATTTAAATTCTCTCTGAATGTAAAAATATATGAATCACTCAATAGATCTGATTATCTTTGTTATAGTTCAGAGCGTAATTGTACCTATGATGTATAAGCTTTTATCTATAAAATTCGGACACTTAATGTAAAATATCAGCGCTAGAAATATATACAGTGGTGCCTCAGTACACGAACTGCTCCCAACTCGAATAATTCGATATTCGAATGTACGTTAAATAAAAACAACTGCTCGATAATTGACTGCATGCTCGGCACTCGACCGAAAAATACGACCTGCTTAAACAAATATTTTTACTTTAACTTTAATTTTGTTATCCGTAAAAATTTCCCGTGATAAAAATAAGTATCTAATTTAAAAATAAAATGAAACCCTAAAGTTGCCTTTCTTCGGCAGACAAAATTATTCCTAAATTTAATAATCGTGTTTTGCCATTCTGTACGTGTATTCCCAACGACACATAACTACCAGACCCCGAACCGGGCGTCCATCTTTGAAGCGAATTGCTATGACACTTAATAGACAGAAAGCTGTGCACCTGCTGGATATACATAATACAGATATGACAGTTTATTACATAAATATACAATTGTCATCACATTATGCTTTTGCTAAACTATGGCTTTAACTCAAACTGTGTTAGTCCTAAAACACCAGTCCTAACAAACAGTGCACAGAAAACCACAGCTTTGCCCTAGCGCCTATGTCCTAACGTGAAAATCTGTTTATCTCTGGATTGTCGAAATACTGATATTTTGTTTATATGTGGAGCAACGCTATTAAGGGAAAACTCTGTTAATTTTAGGGAAATTTCAGGTTTGTTCAGAAGGTTAACACGGTAGAAGACTGACTACCTCTTCGTCGCAGCGATGTATAGCTAATATCTGAATGATAAACACTAGAAATCATAGAAAATATATAAATAGTTTCAAATACATAAACAAAAACTAATAATAAATTAATATTATAAATAAAGTGTATGGACACAAGATACAAGTAGAGGAATCAATGTGCCGTCATCCCAGAGTTTGGCTGTTCTTATTGATATGTGAACAGCTATTGTCGATACTGTAGTTACATAATCTACAGATTGAATATTTAAAACACATTTTACTCAGAATGTTCATTAAATTGTATCAACAGAGATGAAGTAAGCTTCTGAGTATACGTTAATAAACATCCAGTTGTTTATTTCGACCGGGTACTCTTTACTAATATTACATTTTCAGTTGACTTTATGATCAAAACAATTTATATTTTCCACGCAATTAACAATGTCAAATCAAATTGCAATATTCATGCTTTGTGGCAATAATAGACTTTTACTAAATTTTCAGTTTTATTTTTGTGGGTTTGCAATAGAATAAAGTTTCAAAATATATTTCGACAACAAGGATTTCGTCTGTAAACTATTTCTCATTTCCTTGGTTTCTGTCTTTCAAATTCTTATATAATTATTGAATTCACGCGAAGAAAATTTGACGAATTGCTGTGTTTATTGTGTGCACTTTTCTATAGTTTCTGATAATCAAATAAACGATGATAATAGAATTAAATGTTCTTCGACTGATCTAAATGATATTGGTGCGGACGATTTCCATAAAGATGTAAATGTTATTCCGATTGAGGAACATGAAATGGAAACAAGGATCACAGAAATAAAATGTGTAGAATCTGCTGATGACTTAAAAGAAAGTGAATTGTCTTCTTCTGTAAGTTACAATTCAATCGAAATAATTAAAAATAATTTAATAACTCTTATCGTTTAAAGTGTAATATTGAGAAACCATGACAACAATGCAAATCTAATAAAATGTGTTAATGAAAATGGCTGCATGTTTCTTATTATAAATGAATATTTTTCTCAATTAATAAAAAATTTATTCTTAAATTATATTTTCTCAATTAATCTAAAAGATATTCTAAAATTATTCCATCAGAAATCAGAATTTTTCACTTTTTTACAGCATTCCGAAGACAGAAGGATTTTATTTTTGTCTGTCTGAGGAGCAAATTACTCCTTTCAAACGCAAGAGAAGACCATTGAAGAGGGCATTTGTATATTTGAAAGCATATTCTTTGGCCAAAGAAACTATCTTCGAAGAAGAGGAATTGGGCCATGAATCCTCCGAAGATGACGTGAGTTCTACCAACAGCGATACTGACGTCACGTCCAATTCATCTTTGGAATTAAATGAAGAAGTGGAAGTATTGGATCAAGGTGAGGTCACAGAGATTACAATGAATTATCCGATTCATAGATTAATTTGTTTAACGTCAGTCAAGTTCACAATTCACAAACGTTTATATTAACGATTACAACTTACATACAATTATGAATTTCACAAAAACAAATCAATTACAATAATCCAGATATAGTAAAGTTCAAAAGTCAATTAAACCACAGCAACACGTTCGTCGAAAAAGACTCCTTGCGACGTATTCCTTCAGAATATTACCGCACAGCGAGACGAAACAACATTTCCCTGCATATGTCTTAGGCGAACTGAACTTTCCGCCTAAACTCAATCCTTTTATACGGATTGAAGCGAATGTAATTCCACCAATCAGCGATTAGTAGCGCTATCGGACGTCCGCTGATCGTACGATGTTTTCTAGCCAATCCGCGGTCGAGTTTCAAAACTATTGACATCGCGTGATCCGCGTCTCCATGACGACGTCCGTTGGTCGTTTGAAAACTGGAAAAGCGCGGGAAATCGTACGTCCAGACGATTTATCCTGACAACGATTATTAAGGAATGATTTCATGTTAAACTCATTGAGTTAAAATCTCCTTAAATTAAGAAACTTAATATTAATTATCCATCCGCACTCTTTCTCGTGTCGTAGGTCATTATATTCAAAACAATTCAAAAATAGAAAATTAATTTCAAAATGTTTATTTCTACAAAGATTTGATTTATTTCGTCAAAATTACTTTTAATAATTATTTTTGTTACTGTTTAAGTAACAAGTTTAACGGATATTAAATAAAAATTAACCGAAAACATTAGAGAGGTTGCGGCCGACGTTTTCATCGCGAAAACGTGTACGTCGGACGTTCAGCGCCGCCTTCCTGTAAGCCTAGAAGTTTGACAATGGCGTTTGATACGTCGAGCGTGATTCCACTGACGTTCCAAACGCCATTGTCAAACTTCTAGGCTTACAGGAAGGAGGCGCTGAACGTCCGACGTACACGTTTTCGCGATGAAAACGTCGGCCGCAACCTCTCTAATGTTTTCGGTTAATTTTTATTTAATATCCGTTAAACTTGTTACTTAAACAGTAACAAAAATAATTATTAAAAGTAATTTTGACGAAATAAATCAAATCTTTGTAGAAATAAACATTTTGAAATTAATTTTCTATTTTTGAATTGTTTTGAATATAATGACCTACGACACGAGAAAGAGTGCGGATGGATAATTAATATTAAGTTTCTTAATTTAAGGAGATTTTAACTCAATGAGTTTAACATGAAATCATTCCTTAATAATCGTTGTCAGGATAAATCGTCTGGACGTACGATTTCCCGCGCTTTTCCAGTTTTCAAACGACCAACGGACGTCGTCATGGAGACGCGGATCACGCGATGTCAATAGTTTTGAAACTCGACCGCGGATTGGATAGAAAACATCGTACGATCAGCGGACGTCCGATAGCGCTACTAATCGCTGATTGGTGGAATTACATTCGCTTCAATCCGTATAAAAGGATTGAGTTTAGGCGGAAAGTTCAGTTCGCCTAAGACATATGCAGGGAAATGTTGTTTCGTCTCGCTGTGCGGTAATATTCTGAAGGAATACGTCGCAAGGAGTCTTTTTCGACGAACGTGTTGCTGTGGTTTAATTGACTTTTGAACTTTACTATATCTGGATTATTGTAATTGATTTGTTTTTGTGAAATTCATAATTGTATGTAAGTTGTAATCGTTAATATAAACGTTTGTGAATTGTGAACTTGACTGACGTTAAACAAATTAATCTATGAATCGGATAATTCATTGTAATCTCTGTGACCTCACCTTGATCCAATACTTCCACTTCTTCATTTAATTCCAAAGATGAATTGGACGTGACGTCAGTATCGCTGTTGGTAGAACTCACGTCATCTTCGGAGGATTCATGGCCCAATTCCTCTTCTTCGAAGATAGTTTCTTTGGCCAAAGAATATGCTTTCAAATATACAAATGCCCTCTTCAATGGTCTTCTCTTGCGTTTGAAAGGAGTAATTTGCTCCTCAGACAGACAAAAATAAAATCCTTCTGTCTTCGGAATGCTGTAAAAAAGTGAAAAATTCTGATTTCTGATGGAATAATTTTAGAATATCTTTTAGATTAATTGAGAAAATATAATTTAAGAATAAATTTTTTATTAATTGAGAAAAATATTCATTTATAATAAATAAGAAACATGCAGCCATTTTCATTAACACATTTTATTAGATTTGCATTGTTGTCATGGTTTCTCAATATTACACTTTAAACGATAAGAGTTATTAAATTATTTTTAATTATTTCGATTGAATTGTAACTTACAGAAGAAGACAATTCACTTTCTTCCAAGTCATCAGCAGATTCTACACATTTTATTTCTGTGATCTTTGTTTCCATTTGATGTTCCTCAATCGGATTAACATTTACATCTTTATGGAAATCGTCCGTAGCAATATCATTTAGATCAGTGGAGGAACATTTAATTCTATTATCATCGTTTATTTGATTATCAGAAACTACAGAATAAAAGTGCACACAATAAACACAGCAATTCGTCAAATTTTCTTTGCGTGAATTCAATAATTATACAAGAATTTGAAAGACAAACAAAGGAAATGAGAAATAGTTTACAGACGAAATCCTTGTTCTCGAAATATATTTTGAAACTTTATTCTATAGCAAACACACAAAAATAAAACTAAAAATTTAGTAAAAGTCTATTATTGCCACAAAGCATGAATATTGCAATTTGATTTGACATTGTTAATTGCGTGGAAAATGTAAATTGTTTTGATCATAAAGTCAACTGAAAATGTAATATTACTGAAGAGTACCCGGTCGAAATAAACAACTGAATGTTTATTAACGTATACTCAGAAGCTTACTTCATCTCTGTTGATACAATTTAATNCTAACGAAAAATCCAATTAGGAACATTTAGTTTAATAGTTACAAGTACTTTTTGCACAACAAAATGTGGGTGTAGTTATGATACCTTGTTTACAATTCACTAAAATGTAATTGGGGTTCTATAATACCACCTTCTCCTCTATTTGTCTCCAATTTATTTCCTGTCACGACCTTGATTTGTCAACAGTATAAAAAAATTCAGTAACGAGTTTCCATATTTTTTAAGTTTTTATTTTAAAAACTTTTTATATTATTGATTATTAAAAAATGGCACATCGCTTGAGTTTGAAAATTTTGAGGATAGATTTGCTTTATAAAAAAATTGCAAATGCTAATAACGAATAAAATTACACTGAGAGAGGATTAAGTCCGACTCTACTGGAGATATGTCAAATGACTTTCCTTTATCATCCCATTCTCTTGACCAACTATTACAATTTAATGTCAGATATCCTCCAATACACAAACTTCCCTGCAAAATTTTAGAAGTTTTAATGTAAATATTCTGTGTCTGGATGTTGAATTCGGATATTCTATCATTAATTTTCTTGTCTTACGTCAAAGTTATGTGGTGATTGGCAGTAATTATAAGACAAAACAAAGATACGGTCGATGTATTGTATTTGGAAATTATCTTGACAACAGATGGCGAACTTGCTTTGTACAGAACGAACGAAATCCTAGGTTTTAAACATCCTATTAAAATAATTATATATATATATATATCCTTTGTCATATAAATAAACAAAAGTAGGTATCCAATAAATAGAATCATATTTTTATAATAGTTTTGATCATTTTCTTATTCGTTATAAGGTTCCCCATGCGTACACTTAGTCTTCACAGAATACAAAATGTACCTTTATGTTATCCTTCAAATGATGAGTGGTCTTAAGACTAGAAACAGGTTCCTCTCCTGTGACGTAACATTTAATTATGTAATGTATCAACTAGTCAAATAAAAGTGAGAGATTCCACTCTGTTCTTAAAAGAATTAATTCTTGAATCATTCTTATTACTTCCTAGTAGACGTAAAAGTTACTATTATTAATCTTCTGTTAGATTTTCCTAAGCATCAGTGTTTTATTGTTCTTCGTTGTGAAACATTTTCTTTATTACAATAAGCCATCATTGAATTGGCTTGCTGTTAAGTTAGATATTCTGTGCAATGTGTTTAATTACAACACATTTTAATGATCTCACATCTCTTCATATTTGCCAAATGAGGATAATCATAAGTTCTCAGTTGCTTATCGTCAATATGGCTCTCATCAAAGAATCTGAAGATAGTTTCATGTTGTACGATGTGATTCCGCTATAGGCTACCAATCTTTAAGTTTTTTCTAGATTTACGCTGTAGATATGCGTAAACATAGAGATAGTCCGACATCATCTATGCTTAATCATGAGGAAAATATCAAAGATTTGAACAACTTTTTGCAAAATATTGGAGAACCAGTGATCTTAATAGCTCAGTTTTGAGGGTCCGCAATTATGGATTTGGCTTTCAACAAGGTACGTAATTAATTAAAGGTACAAGATATGTTGCATATCTTATCTTTCATATCGTATCTTTAGTTGAATACATAAATACAAATTGAGATGTACCATTACAAATCATTGAAGTTCGTTTCATTAAAGAATATTTCAATTAAAATTGAACTAATTTCAATACGACTTATGTTATTTAATATATTTAGCCACAGCTGATTAAGAAACTGATTTTAATCGAAGCATCTCCATTGAGATGTGCAGAAAACGAAGCAAATAGAGTCCTCCGCATTTCGTTCCATATAAATCGAGCCATAGCTTTTATTCCCAAAAATAATTCTTTTACTAAAGCAAAATCTATATTAGAAGAATACTTCCGGGATACAATAAAAGTAAGCACAATTCATCTATATCGATTTTACGTAAACGATACATCCTCTTCGAAAAAAATAGTTTTGTGACTATGAACAATACAACTACCTGATAAACAAAGGCGAAGCCAGAATTTTAGCAAAAATTGATATCTCTTGAATTCCGAATATCAATTTTCAGCAATCAAAGTGAATGCTGAGTCATCAAATATTAAAATACTTTTTGGGGGAAATTACTGTTATTTAGGTTCTAGATACGCGTAGAAAATCGAGCAAATTGAATACACTAGCCCGTTGGCCGAGCGCGAACTCGGAACCAACTGTTTATGTGCTTCCACTGAACACTCTCGGAAGTTGGTGGGCATCTTTTGCACACAACAGCAAGACAAGATCACATAGAAGAATCAATATTCTTATGTAGTCTATAGACCATCGTTAAATAAAATAAAATAAATTATATATTTAGACCTATACTGTTTTCTAAGAAAGATACAATGCAAGAACTTATTCAGAACGATTTTATGTCAATTAAACTATTATAAAAAAGGAAAAGATAATTTCAATGCGCAAAATACATTTTGAACACGAGAGGTAGGAAAAAAATTAAATTTAAAGCATTTTTGAATCAAAAGTTTCTGATTCAAAAATGACGTTTAGTTCCAATTATTGACACAAAAGAGCGATAAGTGCTAAATTGACGTTCAGCACTCTTTAATCAATCCTACTATAATTAACAAATAAAAAGATTTCACTGATAAAAAAGTTATATAAAAATACATTACATGAATTTATTTAACTTTTTTTTTATACAGTGTGATCATAAAGTTGTTTTCAAGTGAGCTACGCCCATGCGGATCAGTTGATTATTGACTCCATTCCATACACAACATGAGCCATAAACATCATCTGAGTGAAACTGCGTTATTTCTCTTTATGCTCATTATCCAAAATGGAGGACACACCAAAAACTTTATGTATAAAAATCAAAGATAATTTTTACTGTTTGAAATCTAAGGGAACCGCATAAAATAAAATATCCTAAAATTGAAGGCGCATCAAACGAAATTTTATTGAAATCCACGGTGATCCGTTTAACTCATTCTAATCAAAATTCATGGTGCCTGTCTGCCCGTTGTGTCATTACTTTGCTCGTGGAAACGTTTATAATGTTTTTATAAATATTTATAAAAACATTATAAACTAGTTTTGAATCGTTTCAAATTATAATTTAAAAGTATTTTAAAACTATTATTATTATTAGGACTATTATTATTAATGCTAAAATTTTCGAAAATATATGCCAAGAATAGAACATCGCTTTCGCTAATCGCTCTTAACATATAAAACAGAATATTCGTCGTGTTTCTAAATTTATTCCATTTCAACATTCCTGGTTGTAATTCTTATCTCTGGGGCAGCCGAATTGACCGGATAAAACATGTTTTTATGAGAATTCAGTAAAAGTTCCACCTTATTTGACGGATAATTGATAACTAATATAAAAACTGAACACACGACACGATATAAATAAAAATAAATGCATTTTGATAAGAAAATACTTCTGGAAAATTCACTAGCGTTCCTTTTTCTGTTACTTTGTAAGGTGCCTGAGCCCCTACGCCCACCCTTCTTTGGTGGGGGGATTACTCGTGCTCAAGTTATTTCTACGAATCAGTTCGTCTTATCGATTCCAATTCTTTTCGAATCTTTTTTCAGCTTAAGTACTGTAATTGTTGTCATCCTGACTTAAACTTATCGTCAGCTGTACTTAATTAAACCGACACTAAATGTGGCTTTAAGACGCTTGGAAAAGAAACGTGGCGGAAGTTGCAAAGATATCACAATACAGATTTTATATAAGAAAATAATCAGGTACAGTACACTAATATGCTCTTATGTGTAAGTCAAGCATCTAAATACAATTACGAGTAAAATTACTATATTTACTTTCTATCAATGTCTACACCATACTCAAACGTCACTTTACAAGACCGCCGAGATTCCTGCCTCGTGATGAAAGTTAGTTTCCAATGGAAATTTGCTTAGTTCGACAGGCGAATTTTAATACAGGTTAAGCAATGAGCTCGGGCAACAGTGCCTAAGTTTCGGTTATCAATTACACTCATAACTGAATAATGGAGTCATCAGCTATTCTTCGCGTTACGATTCTAACTGTCANTATCCAGTAAATAACAACTATATATTGACAAATATAGCTTTTAACATTAAAAAGTTTTTTATGCAGATTAGATTAAATAAAAATGGAATAATTATAAATCACAAATATATAGATTATACCAAATCTAAGTGTCCAAATTGTACCAAAAATTTATCTAAAATTCATATTTTATGTGAAAACTAACGAAAAGGATAAACTACAAAGGCCACTGGCTAAATATACTAGTGAGCTGGTAATGTAGATACAAGACATTAGATAGGGCTGATATTAACACGATTTATATGATATATAACTACGTCAAACAACTAATTAATAATAATTATGACAAAATATTAATATAATTATATAGATTAGTANTATTTTCTCAATTAATCTAAAAGATATTCTAAAATTATTCCATCAGAAATCAGAATTTTTCACTTTTTTACAGCATTCCGAAGACAGAAGGATTTTATTTTTGTCTGTCTGAGGAGCAAATTACTCCTTTCAAACGCAAGAGAAGACCATTGAAGAGGGCATTTGTATATTTGAAAGCATATTCTTTGGCCAAAGAAACTATCTTCGAAGAAGAGGAATTGGGCCATGAATCCTCCGAAGATGACGTGAGTTCTACCAACAGCGATACTGACGTCACGTCCAATTCATCTTTGGAATTAAATGAAGAAGTGGAAGTATTGGATCAAGGTGAGGTCACAGAGATTACAATGAATTATCCGATTCATAGATTAATTTGTTTAACGTCAGTCAAGTTCACAATTCACAAACGTTTATATTAACGATTACAACTTACATACAATTATGAATTTCACAAAAACAAATCAATTACAATAATCCAGATATAGTAAAGTTCAAAAGTCAATTAAACCACAGCAACACGTTCGTCGAAAAAGACTCCTTGCGACGTATTCCTTCAGAATATTACCGCACAGCGAGACGAAACAACATTTCCCTGCATATGTCTTAGGCGAACTGAACTTTCCGCCTAAACTCAATCCTTTTATACGGATTGAAGCGAATGTAATTCCACCAATCAGCGATTAGTAGCGCTATCGGACGTCCGCTGATCGTACGATGTTTTCTAGCCAATCCGCGGTCGAGTTTCAAAACTATTGACATCGCGTGATCCGCGTCTCCATGACGACGTCCGTTGGTCGTTTGAAAACTGGAAAAGCGCGGGAAATCGTACGTCCAGACGATTTATCCCGACAACGATTATTAAGGAATGATTTCATGTTAAACTCATTGAGTTAAAATCTCCTTAAATTAAGAAACTTAATATTAATTATCCATCCGCACTCTTTCTCGTGTCGTAGGTCATTATATTCAAAACAATTCAAAAATAGAAAATTAATTTCAAAATGTTTATTTCTACAAAGATTTGATTTATTTCGTCAAAATTACTTTTAATAATTATTTTTGTTACTGTTTAAGTAACAAGTTTAACGGATATTAAATAAAAATTAACCGAAAACATTAGAGAGGTTGCGGCCGACGTTTTCATCGCGAAAACGTGTACGTCGGACGTTCAGCGCCGCCTTCCTGTAAGCCTAGAAGTTTGACAATGGCGTTTGATACGTCGAGCGTGATTCCACTGACGTTCCAAACGCCATTGTCAAACTTCTAGGCTTACAGGAAGGAGGCGCTGAACGTCCGACGTACACGTTTTCGCGATGAAAACGTCGGCCGCAACCTCTCTAATGTTTTCGGTTAATTTTTATTTAATATCCGTTAAACTTGTTACTTAAACAGTAACAAAAATAATTATTAAAAGTAATTTTGACGAAATAAATCAAATCTTTGTAGAAATAAACATTTTGAAATTAATTTTCTATTTTTGAATTGTTTTGAATATAATGACCTACGACACGAGAAAGAGTGCGGATGGATAATTAATATTAAGTTTCTTAATTTAAGGAGATTTTAACTCAATGAGTTTAACATGAAATCATTCCTTAATAANTACGTCGAGCGTGATTCCACTGACGTTCCAAACGCCATTGTCAAACTTCTAGGCTTACAGGAAGGAGGCGCTGAACGTCCGACGTACACGTTTTCGCGATGAAAACGTCGGCCGCAACCTCTTTATTATTCAGTTGGGGTAAACAAACGAATGAAATGATGGCAAGAGACACATTCTTCTTATTTCTTATATAATTCATTGTTTTGCAGTGTACTCATTTCTGATATGAAATTTAATTGACAATTAATTTATCATCCGTCAAAGTTTATGTCGAGAAATTTCCTATAATCTTTCTACAATTTTAATAAATAAACAATATAATTGTCTAAATTTAACCTTTAAGTGCTTTTGAAATCGTTGTGTTTTCAGACCACTGCACACAAAAAAGTTAAAAAATTAATTCCAGAAATATGTGTCCTTGTCTATTTCGTTTTATATCTCAGGATAGATAAACATTACAAACCGACATTTGCACGGTAACTTGTATAATAAGGGACATGGAGGCGATTGAATTTATGTGGTTGAAGCACGAAGGGGTGACAAATAAAACTGTGCCTCGTGAACACTCGATCTTTATAAGATTTCACACCTTATAATATTTAAAATTTTGTATCCAAGTGATTTGTATTTTGAAAATTAAGCTTTCTCTGGATTCTTTGAGTGTGTGACATTAACAGATAATGTATAAATGTAAGATAAACGCGTGTAAAACTGAGACATCGAGAACTAAATTCGAATTCTCGTCATATGTAACACGAAACTTAAATATAATTTCTTGTATGTAAACTCGGTGGGATTATTATCGTCAACATCCGGCGTATTTAATACAAGTCGTAGTCTGCGCTTGTATACTAATTTACATAAAAAACAGAAAATTCGTGAACGTAGGCAGATTTTTGTTCACAATGGAAAAGATCTGAGTTGAAATTATATTATAATATCTCACTGTTTACACAATGGTACTACTTTCTGACTTTCTGTATACAGGTTATGCCTCATACATATGTAGCCTATTTCTATATAAACTTATTAGCCGGGTTAAATTTCTTATAATGAATGTGTTTGAATACGTTTATGCATGATGATATAAAATTACGAAAAGATGAATTGTTAAACGATTACTTTATAGAAATTAATGACAAGAAAGAAACGGTGGAGGAAAATAAAGAGTTAATTCAATCAAAAGACAGAAAACGCTGGTGGATCTACATCCAAAAGTGAATCCTTGGCAGATGATGATGATGGAGAAAGAAAATATTTTTAATATTCCTTACTTTACACTTATATATTTATTGTCGTTTATTGCTAAACTTTTACTTTTAATATTTAAGATTTTCGGTTTTTTCGCTGTGTCTATAATGATTTTATACATTTTAAATAATAGCACGAAATCATTCGAGTTATAAAGTATATATTCAAAATTTTAAAAAATAAATGATTATACACATTAAGTATTACTTTGAGAATGGTCAAAGTTAAAATAGGACAAATTAAGATATTTAATTATTGGAGAATTTTGCATTACAAGCGAACATTTAATCATTTCTGCTTGTCGTTCACAAAATCCGTTTAATCTGATTAAAATCTTTTGTAAATGTTTGGCATTTAAATTTACTTTTCATATTTATCCATTTTTGATAACATTTAAAGAAGACAACTCGTGTCTTTCAAATAGGAAATTTTCAACTCATTAAAAAGATTTAAAAATACAATTTTTCATTATTTTCCATGAGAGATTTGAGAGATTCCATGTCGGGATAAAAATCGTCTGGCACTCGGTTTTCCCGCGCTTTTCCAAACGTTCGACGAGCGACGGTTTTCGCCATAGAAACGAGTCGGACCACTTTTGAAGACTCGACCGCTCATTGGTTAAGAAACATCGGACGATCGGCGGACGTCTTGTAGCGCTGGTAAGCGCTGATTGGTGGAATCCAATTCTTCTTCAATCCTATAAAATGATTGAGTGGTGGCGGAAAGTTCGGTTCGCCTTGGACGCTCGAAGGGAACTCACGTTGAGTCCCAGTTCGCCTGAGCTGTTTTAGAAGATTGTCTCGTATTGTTGTAGACTTTGAATTTGTACGTCTCAAGGTGCTTTTCCGACGGACCTGTTGCAGTGGATAATTACCTTGAACTTTGTTAACGTCTAACGTTTGTAATTCTTATATGTGAACTTTAATTGTAACTGTACTAGTACCATTACAAATCATTGAAGTTCGTTTCATTAAAGAATATTTCAATTAAAATTGAACTAATTTCAATATGACTTATGTTATTTAATATACACGTATACCTCGCCTTACGTCGGTAATTGGTTCCAGGAAAACGACAGAAGTCGAAAAACGACGTAAGTCGAATTTAGTTGTCTCCGAATCTACTTATCACTAAGCTAAACCGTAAATTAACATTTCCAGTTCTGTATTTTATTTATTAATGCATTTTTAATAATATGTGGTTAATAAAAATCTATTCTAAGCTTACAAACAAATAAATTTTAGTTTTTAATATGGTACAAAAAAAGTAATCTAAATTTACGAATGCATGTACTGTAAATACAGTACATACTTGTATATATTTTAATATGATTTTATGTGCTTTAAACGTTTTTCTAGTGATATTACGACTTCAATATTTGTGGTGGACAGACGTAAAGTCGAATAAAATGACTTAAACTTGATTTTTATTTTTCCATATACTTTTTTGACAAACGACGTATAATCGGGAACGACGTAACTCGAAACGACGTAAGTCGAGGTATGCCTGTANAGCTCAAATTTTAAACTTAAGCCTTTCTCGTCATCAGTGAGGTGCTGGCGAAACTTGTGAGTGGATAGGTCAAAGTTGGCGGGGTCCTATCCCTCGCTTTTATCGCTTCTTAGGATAAAATTGCATCCGGACAAATGTTGTTGTTCAGAATAACGCAAGCTGAAATTTATGCAAATTCAACTTTTTTGTAACGATCACACTAACGGCATATTAAAAGCATTCGGATTAGTACAGAAGACTACATATTAATTAATTTACATTATAAAATCTGCAAATAAAACATATTGATTTATTTTTCTTTTAAGATTTTTATATTATTTTAATTTAAAGGACATCATCTATTTATGTGCATGCAAGTGAAATCTCTAAAACTTCTACTATTTTTATCCTCTCCAAGTGAAATTTTCTTTCGTTGCTCTTTATGTTACAACAAACAGCGGACTGCTTTATTTGAAAAAATAAATATTAGCAGGTAGTTTTCAATTTCTTCATAATTTTAAATCTCTAGATTTTCATAAAAAATATTTCGTCATGCTTAACATACAATTTCTAGTATATTGCAATACAGTAAATAAGGAAATATAGTACATTTTAAATACAATTTATGTATGTTTAAATTATTTTTTGTGATTATAATTTATTATTTTTATAGTAATTTTCATTTACCATTTAAAGCTATAATAGTATTATAGACTCATTTTAAATGATTCTTGAAAAATCCGATTTAATAATTAGTTCAGAAACTTACATTCAAAACATTTAATTTATTACATACATTTTTTAAGCATTAAAATATCACATGTTTATTATTCAGTTGAAAATTCAGATAAAACTGTACAAAATAAGTCGAACAAATGTCGATAAAATTGACAAATTTCTAATTTGTTTCAATGTAATTATTTTGGTTTGTAAGGCCCAATAATCTTGCGAAGTTCATCCAATTGGGGATTTCGTTCCCATTTTTGCTTGATCGTAATCAGCTGCAAAACATATGTTTAATTAAAATTTATTTTTCGATAGTTTTAAAAAGTCATTTTGTTCGTAATATCTGTTTAATAATAATACAATTTTCACATTTTTAATTCACTTTTTTCATTCGTATTATTTTTTCAACAGGAAAATTGTAGGTCTTACAATCTTCTAATTATCGTGTTAATCTAATTTATACTCTAAAAGTGGTATTTGAAACTATGACTTTTTTAATAGAGAATTGATATTAAATATATATAAAGTAGCTATTATACAGGAAAAGTCCTGTTATTTCTATAACAGGACTTTTCTAAATAAACTGCTTTTGATACAGTTAATAAATAAAACTTATTAATACAAATAAAAATCCATATTAAAATCCTACCTTCTGTGGTTTCTCGGGATCCACCAATTCCCATCTCGGATAGCCTCCTTTTACAAATCTGTAATTTTATATTACAATAAATACGTTATTTAATTTATAATTCTACACATTTCTAATTATCAATGCCAAAAGTAAATATAAATTAAGACATAAGAATAAAAAATATATATATTTAACCTAATAAACATTTCGTATATTTAAAAGACAAACGTTCAATTCATTTAATGTAAAAATTTGACATTTTATGAAACGTCACATACCTTGCATCTAAGTTGTAAAATAAATGATATAAAACCGAAGAGACCATTCCAGTCGTAGCGGCTGCTGTAATAAAAACCAATGGAACAAGCTGTAAAAAATCAAACAAGTCATTTACTTTTTATTCAAGCAATTTGTCATAAATATTTCTCTAATTAATCATATAGGAAATACAGCATTAACGAGTTACTACGATACGAATTAAAATTTAATTGTTTATTACCAGTTTGTGTTAGAAAAATAAAAAGTATTAACGTCGGTTACTAATATTAAAAAGTCCCAAATACTATTAATTGATAAGAGAAAAGAGCATCGATTGCCCATCACTTGCACAATGTGATTATTTACAATTACTTTTATGACTGCATTGTGAAAAGCATGGTTTAATATAGTTATTAAATACATATTTATATGTTTATCATAATTTAACGATTTTCTGCAAATAACTTTAATACATTCTAACGACAAGTAAAAAAAGTATTCTCGTTTTCTTTTTACTTGGATCATTTAAAAATGTTTAGGAATAAATATCGAGTTTAATAAATATTTTAAAATGTAGCAAGTTACTTTTCAATTATTATCTTATAAATAAACTAAAATACATACCTCTGGATGTGTTCTCATTGTGCGCAAAGAAAATAACTTTCTCAAACTGTCCATTAAGGGATCCCGTCCGGGGTAAGTACCACGAAACTTTTCAAAACCCATTTCTACTTTATTCTATAATTAAAAAGTGTATTGAAAATTAACTTATTGTCAACAAAACAATTCTTATGTCTAATATACAGTACTTCAATTACCCACGTAAATTTTAAAATTAAACTTTTTCTAATGTATAAAGCCTAAATTCAACGTTTATTTACGAATGTGAACTATGTAAACTGTCCCTATTCAAGGAAAAACTAGAGGAAAGTCTGTTGTCAAAAACACTTTAATTTCGAGTTGGCTAGGTTCTAGTTATAAATCGCCATCCTCGTTACAAATCGTACTGCCAGCGAAAAACATAATTCAGAAAGTCGCGATGCCTTAGCCTATCTTAAAACCAAAAAAACAGATAGCCTATAAGAGATATATAGAAGAAACGAAGTGAATTGATACCTGTTGTGTGGAAATGGTGGATGGTGGCGACGATGCAGTCAGCCTTCGTTGACGATCTTTTCGTTGAAATCTATATGCGTAGTCCTGCACAGGAAGAAGATCTTTCACAAGTGACTCGTATTCACGGTTCCACCGGTATATACAGTATCTTTTCGTTTCTTTATGCAGCGAGAGTGTAGCAAATGACGTCACGAGAAGAGTTGGCCAATTACAAACCAGTTTGAGTGTGTCGCTGTAAGGCGCATGTCGAGCGCTGCATAAAGAAACGCGGGGTAAGTGCTTTTGTCCGTCCTTCCCCGATGGGTTTAACACCACTCTAAGCAACATTTCGTCACTACATAAGCCATTAGGGAAAACACAAAAGAGAACATTCTAGAAACGCATGTGAACAATGAACAATGGTCGCGTTAACTAGAAAAGCCTTTTTGTTAAAAGACAGTTAATCTATTTCGCTTTAAGTTAACTTAGCAGCTGCAGCTGTAAACCTGTCTAAGCAGCGAGGTTTACAATGCCAAAGACAAGTTAAGATGGCTACTACCACCATAAATTATACGTATAATATGTACAGTACTATGTGTCAAATGGAGTTTGTCATATACGAAATTCTGTTAAACTGGTTATCGAAGAAATTAGAAACGTAGTTGTCCACATAATCTTCTGTTCGGACATAAATATTTTCCGATTTATTACTAACGGCTGGCGTTCTGTTGTTGCTGTTTACAGTTTTACGCAATGTGGTATTTTCTTGAGCGACTGCCTCCGTTATTTTACAGTTTCGTCGACAATTACGCGTCGTGTTTAATTAAATAATTTTATTCGTTTAAAACAACGTATACAAAGAGCCCAACAACAATAACGAGTAGCCGAGGCATACAAGTGTTTTTCACCAAAGCGGAAATTGCTTGAAGCGACCTCCTGCAGCTTAAGTAAAGTAGCTTTAGGCTCCATTAATTTTAAATCGAAAATAAAAGATTTCATTAACGAAGACTGAAATGTCGTTGTTATAATTTTTTAAACAAATAAATATTTATAAAAACATTATAAACTAGTTTTGAATCGTTTCAAATTATAATTTAAAAGTATTTTAAAACTATTATTATTATTAGGACTATTATTATTAATGCTAAAATTTTCGAAAATATATGCCAAGAATAGAACATCGCTTTCGCTAATCGCTCTTAACATATAAAACAGAATATTCGTCGTGTTTCTAAATTTATTCCATTTCAACATTCCTGGTTGTAATTCTTATCTCTGGGGCAGCCGAATTGACCGGATAAAACATGTTTTTATGAGAATTCAGTAAAAGTTCCACCTTATTTGACGGATAATTGATAACTAATATAAAAACTGAACACACGACACGATATAAATAAAAATAAATGCATTTTGATAAGAAAATACTTCTGGAAAATTCACTAGCGTTCCTTTTTCTGTTACTTTGTAAGGTGCCTGAGCCCCTACGCCCACCCTTCTTTGGTGGGGGGATTACTCGTGCTCAAGTTATTTCTACGAATCAGTTCGTCTTATCGATTCCAATTCTTTTCGAATCTTTTTTCAGCTTAAGTACTGTAATTGTTGTCATCCTGACTTAAACTTATCGTCAGCTGTACTTAATTAAACCGACACTAAATGTGGCTTTAAGACGCTTGGAAAAGAAACGTGGCGGAAGTTGCAAAGATATCACAATACAGATTTTATATGAGAAAATAATCAGATACAGTACACTAATATGCTCTTATGTGTAAGTCAAGCATCTACATACAATTACGAGTAAAACTAATTACTGTATTTACTTTCTATCAATGTCTACACCATACTCAAACGTCACTTTACAAGACCGCCGAGATTCCTGCCTCGTGATGAAAGTTAGTTTCCGATGGAAATTTGCTTAGTTCGACAGGCGAATTTGAATACAGGTTAAGCAATGAGCTCGGGCAACAGTGCCTAAGTTTGGTTATCAGTTACACTCATAACTGAATAATGGAGTCATCAGCTATTCTTCGCGTTACGATTCTAACTTTCAGAAGCCCGGAAGCAACTTGCATTACAAATCGAATTTGTAGTGTAAGTTACTTCCACTTCTATTTTGTCTAAGAAATGGCTTCACATATCTAGAATGAGATTTAAATTCTCTCTGAATATAAAAATATATCAATCACTGAATAGATCTCATTATCTTTGTTATAGTTCAGGGCGTAATTGTCTTTACGATGTATTAGCTTTTATCTATAAAATTCGGACACTTAATTTAAGAAAAGTTTAATTTTATTAATAGACTATAGCTTGTTGCTTACGTAAATTACAAAGAGATATAAAATTTTTGGGGTTACTATACTCGAAGTTTATTCTTTTTCGGGTCGTGATAAAATCGAAATTTTTATTCAACTTTAAATGATTTGATTCAACTGAACTGTAGAATCAAAGGTGATTATCCGGCTCAATTTACCTTCATATCTCACATGGGAAAATCTATGATAGACCAATGTTTGTCCATGGAAGTTCTAAATATGGATATATGTCTGATCACTTTCCTATAAATTTGGTATCAGGAGGGGAAAGGATACAATCAATCTAACGAAACAGTTTGATGTTCTCTCAAATTCGACAGATCGAGAGCGAAGTTTAATATTCAAAAATTTCCGGGAGAATTGACATTCAAATCTGACGAATTGTTATCACAAGAAAAGAATAATAATCCGCATAAGAACTATGAATATCTAATGAAACTATTACAGTCATTTTTTATTAAGAAAAAAATATTAATAATGAAACGACTAACAAATTTAAACAGAATTGGTTCGACAAGAAATGCTATTACTACAAAATTAATTCATTATAGAGATAATTCAAAACAAATTTGTACGCAGTTTTTTCTCTGGGTTGTAATGTTCCTGGTGCGGCGCTTCGTCTCGAATTGAACAGATTTAGAGTGGGACCGTTTTTTATTAAAGGATATATTAAATTCCTAAGTCGACTGAGAGATAACGAGAGGGCTTCCAGCCATACTGCTGAAAATACCACATTAAAAATCTTCCGTTGATAAGTCAAGAAAAAATTGGATTTGTCAATTGTCAAATTTGTTTAATATGTTCGGTTTCTCGATAGATCCGTTCATACATAAATCCGATCAATGTGAATTATATAGTACACAATTACGGCCTAATTCATAACTCCTTTGAAATATCTTTAACTCGATACATTTATGATGTTAGGAATCGTATTAATTCTACTTTTTATAATATAATTTTAGATGATTCAAACACTAATATGAGCACAGATCTATCCTTCAATGTTAAAAAATTCTTTATTCAATTGAGATTAAATAGAGAAATTATATTTATTAATAATAATATTTACCAATTTTCTAAATTATTCTGTATACGTTGTGACGTTCCCATGTCTAAATTTCATTTATTTTGTATTTGTAATAAGGCACAAGAGTTACGTAAACGATATAATCTCGAAGCATTGGACTTCATGAATAACGAAAATTCTACGTATCTTTTCTTCGGTAGAGCTAAAAGTAATACAATATATAATCTATATAATTACGCACAAAAATATTTTGACATTAGCCAACCAAACATCTTTGTAATTTCTTCTTTGTTAAATACAAACAAAACTATGATTATGATTATGTTGATGGTTTTTTATAAAAAAAATTGTAAGAGATTTTCCTTTTGGACTATTTATCACAAATTATTTCTATGTTACTCTTTTTCAATAATTTGTTATAATAATACCACTCTCTTCTAACAGACATAAGCCTATTATAAATAATGTTTATTTATGATATGATAGATTGCGCTAAATGCAATTGAATACCTTTCTTCTAAACGAAAAAGCAGCAGTTTCATTAAGTGAGAAATAATGTACTGTGATTGTTTAGATACCGTAATTAAAAATTGCCAGTGAAAATATTCACATTTAAATAAATGTGTTCAATTCTGTCAACTAGAATTTCTGTAACATTCTAGGCGTTACGAGTAAAAAAAGAAATTTCCAAACTGTTAAGTATATTGGTGTAATATGATACGGTACTTTAAAAATACAACGAATTTTAACTAATTATGATTAAGTGATTTACCGATGGTGCACTCCATACACCGCATTGTTTTTTAATATTCTTCAGTTCTATATCCATATTTTCATCCCCTCACTTATGACCGACCAAATGTATATAATCACTGAACATTGTATTCTAAGCTGGCTGCGTGATGGTTTCTGGGATTTTTCCATTCACGTGTCTAACAACTGAATAATGACTGGTTTTCCATATAACACCTTACTGGACTCATCTTTCCCTTGGCAGACAGCACATACATATCGATACATTACCTGTCAATCCAATATTTATTTCTTTCATTAGATGATTTATTTATAAAATTTTAATTTACTAAAAAACATTCAACTGGTTATGANGTGAACGTAGGCAGATTTTTGTTCACAATGGAAAAGATCTGAGTTGAAATTATATTATAATATCTCACTGTTTACACAATGGTACTACTTTCTGACTTTCTGTATACAGGTTATGCCTCATACATATGTAGCCTATTTCTATATAAACTTATTAGCCGGGTTAAATTTCTTATAATGAATGTGTTTGAATACGTTTATGCATGATGATATAAAATTACGAAAAGATGAATTGTTAAACGATTACTTTATAGAAATTAATGACAAGAAAGAAACGGTGGAGGAAAATAAAGAGTTAATTCAATCAAAAGACAGAAAACGCTGGTGGATCTACATCCAAAAGTGAATCCTTGGCAGATGATGATGATGGAGAAAGAAAATATTTTTAATATTCCTTACTTTACACTTATATATTTATTGTCGTTTATTGCTAAACTTTTACTTTTAATATTTAAGATTTTCGGTTTTTTCGCTGTGTCTATAATGATTTTATACATTTTAAATAATAGCACGAAATCATTCGAGTTATAAAGTATATATTCAAAATTTTAAAAAATAAATGATTATACACATTAAGTATTACTTTGAGAATGGTCAAAGTTAAAATAGGACAAATTAAGATATTTAATTATTGGAGAATTTTGCATTACAAGCGAACATTTAATCATTTCTGCTTGTCGTTCACAAAATCCGTTTAATCTGATTAAAATCTTTTGTAAATGTTTGGCATTTAAATTTACTTTTCATATTTATCCATTTTTGATAACATTTAAAGAAGACAACTCGTGTCTTTCAAATAGGATATTTTCAGCTGATTAAAAAGATTTAAAAATACAATTTTTCATTATTTTCCATGAGAGATTTGAGAGATTCCATGTCGGGATAAAAATCGTCTGGCACTCGGTTTTCCCGCGCTTTTCCAAACGTTCGACGAGCGACGGTTTTCGCCATAGAAACGAGTCGGACCACTTTTGAAGACTCGACCGCTCATTGGTTAAGAAACATCGGACGATCGGCGGACGTCTTGTAGCGCTGGTAAGCGCTGATTGGTGGAATCCAATTCTTCTTCAATCCTATAAAATGATTGAGTGGTGGCGGGAAGTTCGGTTCGCCTTGGACGCTCGAAGGGAACTCACGTTGAGTCCCAGTTCGCCTGAGCTGTTTTAGAAGATTGTCTCATCTTGTTGTATTGTTGTAGACTTTGAATTTGTACGTCTCAAGGTGCTTTTCCGACGGACCTGTTGCAGTGGATAATTACCTTGAACTTTGTTAACGTCTAACGTTTGTAATTCTTATATGTGAACTTTAATTGTAACTGTACAGTACATACGTTTATTTTCAATATACATTAAGTTTTAAATTTAACTGGCTCTGAAGTGATTTTGAACTTTACTTTCCATGATTCGAGAGTTTTCTGGAAAATAATCAATAGTTTTCGTAAAAGAAAGTTAGGGTTGGAAAAACAGACTAAAGTAGATTATAACATTTGGCTTAAATACTACAATAAATTCTCTGAAAATTATCAAAAAAATGCTTGTAAAAAATATATGGGAACTAAGACAAGACCAGAAATTCAGCAAGATGAGATAATCAAGATGGAAGAAGTACAGGATTGTATCAAAAATCTTAAAGAGAAATCAACTCCCGGATCGGACACAATACCAAATTCACTCATTAAAATGTTGCCAATAGAAATCATAAGATATTTAACCAGACAATTCAATCAATTCTATAGTAATAGTATAATACCGGAAAAATGGAACGAAGTTATTTTTACTATGATATTTAAACAAGGGAACAAACAAGAACCAACCAATTACAGACCAATAGCCCTTCTGTCCTGTCTACGTAAAGTATTTACTGGAGTATTAGCTGACAAATTTAATTACTGGACAGCGGCGAATAATTATAGAAATAATACACAATTTGCATTTGTAGAAGGGGGAGGTACTCAGACAGCCCTCTTTGTATTGCTGTCATTAATTCAAATCCAGTTGCTCAAAAAAAGACATAAAGTGTTTGCCCTGTTTTTGGATCTTGAAAAAGCATACGATATGATTAGTATTACCGATCTACAGAGTAAAATGAAGAGATACAAGGCAAAAGAACTCTTGATAAATATGATAGGATTGTTATTCGGAAAATACAAAACAATTATCAAACAGGATACTAATATCTGGACACCATTCATTACTTACAGAGGTTTACTACAAGGTGATCCGTTATCCCCATATCTTTTCAATTTTTACCTATTTGATCTAAATGAATGCTTTAAAAGAGATGAAGATGGGTTTCANTTCCCGGACAATTTAACATATTTAGTAAAAAAATTGTATAATCTTGTTATTATAGTTGGGCTCATTTGAAACAACTTTTTATAAAATTCACTAGTTGATTTACTCTCAGATAAAGTAGAAATGCCGTATTTTTGCCTAATCTCTGTACAACCTCTACATGTACTGTACATACGTTTATTTTCAATATACATTAAGTTTTAAATTTAACTGGCTCTGAAGTGATTTTGAACTTTACTTTCCATGATTCGAGAGTTTTCTGGAAAATAATAGTTTTCGTAAAAGAAAGTTAGGGTTGGAAAACAGACTAAAGTAGATTATAACATTTGGCTTAAATACTACAATAAATTCTCTGAGAATTATCAGAAAAATGCTTGTAAAAAATATATGGGAACTAAGACAAGACCAGAAATTCAGCAAGATGAGATAATCAAGATGGAAGAAGTACAGGATTGTATCAAAAATCTTAAAGACAAATCAACTCCGGGATCGGACACAATACCAAATTCACTCATTAATTAAAATGTTGCCAATAGAAATCATAAGATATTTAACCAGACAATTCAATCAATTTTATAGTAATAGTATAATACCGGCAAAGTGGAACGAAGTTATTTTTACTATGATATTTAAACAAGGGAACAAACAGGAACCAGCCAATTACAGACCAATAGCCCTTCTGTCCTGTCTACGCAAAGTATTTACTGCATTATTACCTAATAAATTTAATTACTGGACAGCGACGAATAATTATAGAAATAATACACAATTTGCATTTGTAGAAGGGGGAGGTACTCAGACAGACCTCTTTGTATTGCTGTCATCAGGGGCGCCGCTAGCTGTTTGAACGCCCGTGTGCAATACCGATTATGCCGCCCCCTGTTTAACTACGATTACCTATGCTGAGCTTGCCAGAAAGGCTCTTTGCCGCCCGCGTGCGGTGCACGCCTTGCACCCCCGCTTACGGTGGCCCTGGCTGTCATTAATTCAAATCCAGTTGCTTAAAAAAAGACATAAAGTGTTTGCCCTATTTTTGGATCTTGAAAAAGCATACGATATGGTTAGCATTA
>NW_019386036.1:0-6351 GCF_000671375.1 Centruroides sculpturatus
AACCGAAGTGCTCCTTTAAAACAGAAGACTTTTGCAGCTGCTTTGAAGTCTACAAAGACAATTGGGGTTCAAACAGATATTTCTGTTTACCCAAAGGAATCTCTTACTCGCCATGCGAAATGTTTAATACTCCCATCACAAGAAACACCAGCAAAGAAGAGTACAAAAGCAAAAACACCCGTACCTAAAACAGGGGTAATAACGAGAAACTTGGGTTTTAAAAAAACAAGCAAGAACCCGCTAACCAAACAGAGAGTGAAAGCAGCTCTCTCTAAATGTAAAAAATCAGAAGATCACTCTATGAGTTTTCTGATATCTCGGATGAAGAGACTAATATGCAGGTGACAAAACCAATGTTACCTCCAAAAGAAAAACTCCCTGTTAAATTAAAGAGGGATACCCTTGCTAAAAATGCTGCCTCANCTCTTACTCGCCATGCGAAATGTTTAATACTCCCATCACAAGAAACACCAGCAAAGAAGAGTACAAAAGCAAAAACACCCCTACCTAAACCAGGAATAATGAGAAACTTGGGCTCCAAAAAAGCAAGCAAGAACCCGCTAAACAAACAGAAAGTTAAAGCTGCTTTTTCAAAATCTAGAAAATTAGAGGCACAATCTATGAGTGAGTTCTCTGACTTCTCTGAAAAAGAGACTCACAAAGAGGTTACAAAATCAATGTCACCCCAAAAGAGAAATCCCCTATTAAATTAAAGACGGATACCTTTGCAAAGAATGCTGCCTCAAACACATAATGGATTATAAAATAATTCAATGGAACTGTTGTGGTTTCCGCAACAACTTCTCTGACATTAAACACTTGACGTCATCTACCTCATTTCTCTGTGTGGCACTCCAAGAGACTCATTTGAAATCTGGAGAATTNAAAACCAACCAACCTTTCTAGTGACCACTTCCCAATATTTCTAAAATATCAAGGTAGAGAAAGCTGTGAAACAGCCTGTCCCCTACGCTGGAAACTTGAAACGGCAGATTGGCCTGCATTTTCCTCTTTGGCTAACATCATTGAGGAAATGGTCAATACTGCTGATATTAATGACGCAGTTTAAGTTGTCACTTTCAGTATTATTCAGGCAGCTGAAAAAACAATGAGAAAGACATCAACAAGATACCCAAAGCATCCAAAACCATGGTGGAACCAGAATTGCGAGGCAGCATTTAAAGCACAAAAGAAAGCATGGGGAATTTTCAGAAGATACCCCACTGCTCAAAATATGGTTGCTTTTCAAAAAGCAAAGGCGAATGCCAGAAGAATAAAGAGGCAAAGCCAAAGGGATTCTTGGAGGAAGTATGTTTTAAGCATAACATCTGCCACTAGCTCAAAAGCAGTCTGGGATAAAATCCATAAAATTAATGGGAAATATGGTTTTCACTCTCTGTCCATGCTGGAAAATAATGGCACAATAATTAGCGATATACAGGGTATTGCTGATACATTGGGTGAAACTTTTTCCTTATCATCCAGCAACATAATGTATTCAAGGGATTTCCAAGCTTACAAAGTGCAAAAGGAAAAGCCACATTTAAACTTTGACTTCTCATCTAATGAGGAATATAATGTGCCATTCACTAGAATCGAATTACAAACAGTGATTTCTTGCGTGGGGAATAGTGCTGTAGGCTTGGATAAAATCCACTACAGCATGATTAAAAATCTGTCAAACAACTCTTTTTTTAATCTCTTGCATCTGTTTAACAGAATATGGACAGAACATATTTTTCTTGACTTTTGGAGGCTATCTACCATTATTCCCATTTCCAAACCTGGTAAAGATCACAAGAATCTCTCTAATTACAGACCAATCTCTCTGACAAGTTGTCTCTGTAAAATTTTTGAGAGAATGGTAAACATTCGTCTAATGTATCTCTTAGAGAAAAATGAATACTTTTCACCACATCAGAGTGGTTTTCGTAGGAACAGAAGTACCACTGATAACTTAGTAAACCTTGAAACATCTATACGCGAAGCGTTTGTTAGACGACAGCACTTAGTGTCTGTGTTTTTTGATATAGAGAAGGCCTATGATCGCTGTTGGCGATACGGGATACTCTGTGATCTGTACGAATTCGGATTGCGGGGTGATTTGCCAATTTTTATAAAAAACTTTTTACAGAATCGAAGATTCCAAGTTAGGATGGGCAACACACTATCTAGGCTCTTCACCCAAGAAGAAGGTGTTTTTTAAGGTTCTATTTTGAGTGTGACTCTGTTCCTAATCAAAATCAACAGCATAGCTAACTGTCTTGCTCCCAGTGTGAAACACTCTCTGTATGTGGATGACTTTCAGATCTCCTGTTAGTCTAGTAATATGAGTTTCATTGAGACAACTTCAAACTTTCCTAAATCACATATATGATTGGTCCAAGATCAATGGCTTTACGTTTGACGTAGCGAAGACATTGTGCATCCACTTCTGCCGAAGGCGTGGTTCGCACCTGGATCCTGAAATTCATTTAAATGGGGATAAAATTCCAATGGTGAATGAGGCTAAGTTTTTGGGTGTTTGTTTCGACCGAAAACTGACATTTTTGCCACATTTGCGCAACCTGAAGAGTAGATGTTTAAAATCTGTAAACCTTTTAAAGGTACTATGCTGCTCATCCTGGGAAGCAGACAAAGTTTCTATGCTCAGGATTTATAGGGCCCTTGTTCGCTCTAAGCTGGGTTACGGTTGCATTGTTTATGGCTCTGCGCGAGAATCTACTTTTCGGATGCTGGATCCAATTCACCATCAAGCACTATGTTTGTGCACTGGTTCTTTTCGAATGTCTCCTGTACAAAGTTTGTATGTGGATGCTTATGAGCCTCCACTATCTCTCAGGAGAGAACAGTTGTGTTTATTTTACTATATAAAACAGAAATCTCACATTAAATCTTCAGTTTATTGCACAGTATTATATACTTCACTGAATAGGTTATTTGAAGCTCCTCCAAGCAGTGTCCCTGAATTTGCCATAAGAATGGAGAATGTGAGTAGCACGATTGACCTGAACACAGGCAACATTTAACAGCTAGAGGTCTGTAGTATATCTCCTTGGTCAACTCCTGTGATAAATGTTGACCTTAGCTTAAAGCAATTTCCAAAGGAATCCACCCCAGACTACGTCTACAGACAGCATTTTGCAGAAATTCAACATGATGACAGGAATTTAATTCTATTTATACAGATGGATCTAAATCTGATGATTATGTTGGCTCAGCTTTCGTCTGCCAGGATGAAATTGTGGCAGAACAAATTGCATCGAATTTTTTTATCTTTTCTGCAGAGTTGCATTCTATTTATTTAGCTTTAAAGTATATAAATAGGAAAGGTCATCGTTGCTGTGTTATTTACACTGACTCAGTTAGTGCACTTCAGGCTTTGATCTTGTGTGAACCTAGTTCCCACTCCATAGTGATTAAAATTCATAAACTGTTTTGCCATTTTATTGCAAGTAATTTCTTTGTAAAATTTTGTCGGGTCCCGGGCCATGTAGGTATAAAAGGAAATGAAGAAGCTGATTCAGCTGCAAAGGCAGCTAGTCCTTTACAGCATATAATGCCTATTGAAGGAGGTGATTTGAAACTAGTTATTAAAAAACGACTAGCAGAGAGATGGCAAAATGTGTGGAACGCACAAGTTTACAATAAACTACACGAGATTAAACCTACGTTAGAAAATTGGACGTGTAACATACAGTATGAAAGGAGATCTGAAGTTATTCTTAGTCGTTTGAGAATTGGGCATACTCGATGACTCATCAATATTTTTTGAAGGGTGAAGATTAGCCAGTATGTGAGTATTGCAACTGCTTTCTAAGTGTAAAACACATACTTTGCCACTGCATTGCTTTCGATCAAGGTCGTAGACAGCATTTCGGAAATGCAAGTTTGAGAGAGATTTTGGGCCAGAGATTAAATCCAGACAACATAGTGGACTTTCTGAAAGTCAATAATATGTATAGAGATATTTTATTAGTTATTTATTTATTCACGTATTTTAGAGTTTAATTTATTTTGTTTTTGCTTAGTTATCTTGTTGTATATATTTTTTGTTGTTTTATTTATTCATTTATCTAATAATGTCTTATGTTTGTTATTGTGATATTTTAAAATTTTTATTATTTGTTTTGGCACAGCTTAGCCTACATGGCTCTTGTGCCAAAAAAACTAAAACAAACCAAACCAATCAAGGACCCAGCTTTAAAGCAGATCTATGGATGACACCGGTGTTATGGTGGTAAAGGATGAAAGCTGCCCCAACATCTGCTAGATTATTTGATTTATCAGTATAGATGGAGAAGTTGCTGTCAACATCTTCACTTAAGTAGTTGTCACGAAGAGTAGGATAATTTTCATAATAGTCGGAATCTGCCAGCTTGTGCTCGATGCCAAAGTTAGCGATGTCGCTCTTTATGTGGTCCGGAAAAACAGAGAGGATGTTATTATGACTATTACTGCTGTTGGAAACTTTGTCATTCATTTTGTTATAGATATTCCAGTTCAAAATAGCCATCCTGGCTTTGATATACACTGGAAGAAGGCCTGCAATGACAAGCAGGGCTGAAGTAGGAGCCGTTCTGTATGCTCTACAAATATGTAGAGCGGCAATCCTCTGTGCCTTTAGGAGTTTGCATTGAATGTGCACTGTTTGGGTGGCTGCTACCCAGATAGGTGCAGCATACAAAAGAATAGGCTCTATTTTATCCCACAGAGTAGATGGAAAGTAACTACAGTCTGTTCAAGGAAGGAATGAACTTTGGTATTAACCAATGAGCATCAGCCATCGATTGCTTAGTTGCAGCAAGTTACTTTTGGTTTCTTCTTTGTTTGTTAAACATATCACCATCATTACAAACAGTGTTATGAAAGCTTCACACAATGGCATTAGAATACGAGGAAGTTTGCTGTAGTAGTAGTTAAGTGCATCATTCTTCACAGCAAATGAATGGTATAAAAAATTATCACAATTAATTGAAAAGCTGTTCTGCCATCTAGTGAGAGAAAATAAAATAAAATTCACATATTCCTTGAAATATTAAGCAAAAAGTGTTGACATCTCTAGGAAATGTGCTGATTGGTTTAACTGAAACATCATCACATGTGCTCGCAAATCAATTCTTTCCATAGACAGACTGCAGGCATTGAGAAATCACTATAATTTCTATATATGTAATGCAAAGATGATGAAAATTATTTGACATGACCTTATTAGATATTAAATGGAAATATGGATGCATATGTTAAAATTCAATGTAGGGACCAACAAATTCATTTTCCTTAGATTGTGATGGGGATGGATGGCCATTTCTCTGTACCTCTGCAATTGAACCTGTGGTCATTTTAATTTTGAATGACAGTTCTTGACTATTTCTGGATAGATTTCAACATGATGTTCAATTAATGTACCAATAAAATATATTGAGTGAGTGAGTGATGTTCTTTTATCATATACCAGCATCTCTGCACAGTAACCACTGATTTCCACATCTCACAACATGCAGCAATCTGTGCTTTCTCCTGAACAGCCAAGCAATTAGCCATCTTTTTATCCACTGCACAAGCAGCCTCTCTAAGTCATTGCTCAAACCACTGATGTAGGAATTATAAAATTGCATTGATTGATGTACAAGAAGCATACATACATTTTTATTATGATTGCATTACTACTACAAAAAATATAGTGATTTCTCAATGCTTAGTTACTTTCCACCCACTCTGTAATTTTAAAATTTGAATTGTTTGGAAAATCTGTTTACTTGAACATATTTATACTTCTTAAAATAAGTGCATTATGAAGATGTACAGTACTTTGTTGAATTTTGTTGGTGAAGGAACATGGAACAATAGTTAATTTGTTTTTTAATTTGAACATCAGTTTTTATCCTGAGTTTTTAAATGTTCAATGTTCAAAATTGAATACCTCAAAACACATTCATTTGATTTTGCACATTTTTATATATTTTTACTCATACTTTTGTTCTACTGAATACTAAAGTGTGTTGAAAGTAACTTTTACTTTCCTGGCTGTTATATATAACAGGGAAAGTATGGTGATTATCGAAAAGTGACCCCTCCAAGATTTTTACATTTTTGTTCATAGGACACCTTGTCGAGAAATGCCAAAAAATTCAGGGGTTTTTTTTTTGTATGTATGAGGTGTGATTTTGTTTTCCCTGCTTAATAACTTCTGTGCTTTTTGTCAAAAATTTCTGAAATTTTGCAGAGAGGTTTGTTGATTAGTGGATTGATGGCATTAAATTTTGGTGGTTAAAGCTCAACGGGATAGGGGGATTGTGTGTATCTCCAGTAGGGTTGGACTTACTGACAATTTTACTGGTTATTAGGATT
>NW_019386036.1:10799-16992 GCF_000671375.1 Centruroides sculpturatus
TTCTTATAAATTAAAGATCCTAATCGTCACCTCAATATACTAGGAACCTATTTCCTCAAACTCTCAAGACTTTCTATAATCGTCGATCCACAAATCGAATAACTTCAAAATCGCCTTGGAACTATTTGATCCTATCGCACACCTCTCTTGTTCACTGCTACGAAGCTCACCAAAGCTCGTTGCTATCAGGAGTTCACCTCGCTCATCTTCACTTGAGACTCGGGATTTATAGTGTGAGGTGACGTCACAATTCTGAATGAGATCACTTTCCTCATTTACATACTTAACACTAACAATAAACTTTTTTCGTTTGTCTGGCAGCCTATTTTCCGACAATACTCTCTAACCTTTTACATTATTCTTTTTCACAATTTTCGGGACGTTTTTATTCTTTAAGGTTTAGCGAGTCCCTAATTTGTGCTTGTGGGGTCTCCCCCCTTTTCTCGGTGTGGACTTACTTTTTTTTGCTCGGGAAGCGCAAGTGTGTGCAAGTTTTTCTATGGCGCTTTTCTTTCGTCGGTGAGTTGGTTTCTCTTCTATTTTTAAATTCCTAAGGTGAATGGTGAGGAAATCTTTGTCCTAACTAAACATAAGCCTTAAACAAAAATATAATAAAAGCAAAATAAAAAGTAAATAAAAATAATGCACGGACTTGGTTCCTTACACTTTCACTAAATGCAACTGAAACTGGCAATGTAAGTAATATTCTTAGAGCTATTGCTATGTTTGGAAATGTGGAAATTAGGTCATTGGTAAAAAGATATTGTAATAGGGTTTGTGGATTATTAGACTGGTTTTCTGGAAAATGCAACTTTAAAGCATTGATTTCATTAAATAAATCAATACCGTCAATGTCTGTTTCACCACTTGAATCGTCTTTAAGCTTCAGATTTAAATCTTTACAATGTTTCATTAATTCATCATTGGAGTAATTAAATAAGTTATTGCTAAAAAAGCCAAATACATCTGTAAATGGTTTTAACTCTTCGAATCTATCCTTTAAAGAAGTTAATGTCTGATCTAGGATTCTAAAAAAAAAACTCTACTTAGTATTTGATTTTGGGGTCTAGTAAAACTTCATCACTATGTTCATATTGAATTTGTGTTGGTTTTCTTCTTGGACGAATTGTGTTTATTGGTGGAAAATCTGTTTCTACGTTGAGTTCGTGAGCCACATTGCTAGCTTCTTCTAACACCCTTTCAAAGTGTTCATCCATGCGATATTCTGTGAACTTATCAACCAACTTATTTAACAAATTTATGCAAATTTGAGTATTTATTATGGGACTTTGCATCATTTTGCTCAGAGCATTAATTTCGTTTAAAATATCAAACCAAATTTCAATCGAGCAAATAAATCTATAATTTTGGATGTTCAAAGCAAGCGAATGAGCTTTGTAAGATGTAGTACAAACCCATTCCGACGAATTATCAGATATTTCCAGCAAAGCATCAAATATTTTTTCGAGGTGATACCATAATGGTTTGACTGCATCGATTCTGCTTGACCACAGCGTGGCACTTAAAGCTTTTAATTTGAAATCTGGTAAATGTTTGACAATTATCGACCACCTTTTTGTAGACGATGAAAAGAAAATGTAAATTTCTTGAATTATATTTAAAAAATTCACAGTTTCGTGCGTAATATTTGCTGCATCATTGACTACTAAATTGAGACTATGAGCTGAGCATGGAACGTAAAATGCGCGATTATTCATTTCCAAAATTTTTTTTTTGCAATCCATTGCGTTTTCCACGCATATTAGAACCATTATCGTAACATTGACCGTGTAAGTTTTGAATGTTGAGATTTAAATGTGAAAATAAATCCAAAACAAAATTTAATAGACCTTCACCTGTGGAGCTGGTGATTGGACAGAAACCAACGAAATTTTCGCATATCGCAACATTTTTAGTTTCATTGTTTAAAAGAACATGCCTGAGTACAACTGTAATTTGTTCTGTGTGACTTGCATCTGGTGTGCAATCTAATATGATGGAGAAATATTTTGCTTTTCTGACTTTGTCCAGTATATAATTTTTTATGGTTGTGCCGAGTAAATCAATGACTTCATTCTGAATTTGATCTCCTAAATAATGAGTCATATGACTCGAATCAGATTTCGAGGATTGAATTCTGTGAATATGTTCCCACATGACTGAATCAANTATTAGTTATTTATTTATTCACGTATTTTAGAGTTTAATTTATTTTGTTTTTGCTTAGTTATCTTGTTGTATATATTTTTTGTTGTTTTATTTATTCATTTATCTAATAATGTCTTATGTTTGTTATTGTGATATTTTAAAATTTTTATTATTTGTTTTGGCACAGCTTAGCCTACATGGCTCTTGTGCCAAAAAAACTAAAACAAACCAAACCAATCAAGGACCCAGCTTTAAAGCAGATCTATGGATGACACCGGTGTTATGGTGGTAAAGGATGAAAGCTGCCCCAACATCTGCTAGATTATTTGATTTATCAGTATAGATGGAGAAGTTGCTGTCAACATCTTCACTTAAGTAGTTGTCACGAAGAGTAGGATAATTTTCATAATAGTCGGAATCTGCCAGCTTGTGCTCGATGCCAAAGTTAGCGATGTCGCTCTTTATGTGGTCCGGAAAAACAGAGAGAATGTTATTATGACCATTACTGCTGTTGGAAACTTTGCCATTCATTTTGTTATAGATATTCCAGTTCAAAATAGCCATCCTGGCTTTGATATACACTGGAAGAAGGTTTGCAATGGCAAGCAGGGCTGAAGTAGGAGCCGTTCTGTATGCTATACAAATACGTAGAGCGGCAATCTTCTGTGCCTTTAGGAGTTTGCGTTGAATGTGCACTGTTTGGGTGGCCGCTGATCAGATAGGTGCAGCATACAAAAGAATAGGCTCTATGGCCCCCAGGTAGATATAATGTGCCGTATTATAACATGTTTTTTGCGATACTGATCAGAGCATTAGACACCTGAACAGCTTTGGCACTCACCATGTCTACGTTTTTAATCCATTAGAGTTGCTGCTCGAGAACAATTCCAAGATAAGTGAAGTTAGTTACTCTCGGAATTTGATGCCGATCTATAAGAATCCTAGGACTTTTCTGGAGTGGTGTTTTTTTCGAGAATATGATATATGTGCACTTGTAATAGTTGATTGGGAGGTTAACACTTTTACTCCAATTGGAAACCTTTTAAAGTAAATTATTACAGAGGACAGGTAGTTTTCTGCTGTTCTTGTTTGACATGAGAATCACTGTGTCGTCTGCGTACCCTTGCAAAAGCTGGTTTCATGGTCCATTGAGAATTGTTAGGAGGTCATTGTGAACAACTGTCCACAAGCCAGGGCGGCAATTGAACCCTGTGGGCAACCTTTGGTAACACGATGGCTGTAACTAAAGTTGTTGGTGTACCAGCCTTACTGCCTTTCATTTACGAAACTACTCATTAGGTTGTATAAGTTGCGGGGACAGTTATAAGCCTGCAGTTGATGGAGAATCGTTGGCCACCAGAGATTATCGAATGCTTCACAAAAGTCAGTAGACACAAGGAGCATGTGTTTACCTTCTTTTTTGGCGGAACTGATGTATTCGATAATGTTGGATAGAGCAGTAGTAGTGGATTTTCCAGGTGTGAATCCATGCTTGTGGAGACTTAAAATATTATTTTTCCTCAAATAATTTAAAATCCCATTGCTGACCAGCCTATCAAGAATTTTCCCTATCACGGGAAGGAGGCTAATAGGCCTGAAATCCTTCGGGTATTTTGGAATATCATTAGACCTCTTTTGAATGAATTTAACAGATGCTTTTTTCCAGTCATCAGGGAAGTATTCAAGAGAAAGGCAGTGATTGTACAGTGTAACAAAAGTAGTAGGAATTGCATCATATGCCTCCCTGATCATCTTTCCAGTAACCTGATCAATGCCTGAGCTTTTCTGATTTTAATAAGTTTAATAGCATGGGATACTTCATTATATGTGAATGGTCTGTCGTCCTGGTCATTTGATGCCACACAGCAGCTGCTGCGCAATTCTCGCTGGGTGTCAGTATCAAGATCAGAGTCGTCAAATGGGAAGTGATAGTTGAAGAGCTCTTTTATAGTACATGCTAGAGAGTTGGTGTAAGTGCCCTCCGTCGTAAGTACCGTAGAGGGAATTTCCGCCTTGTTTTTCTTCTTAAACGCAATATAATACGGCTTGCTCCAAGCGGTGTTGAAGCAGCTGCAGTAACTTCTCCATGATTGGTGTCTTTTACGATTTATTAAGGTTTTATAGTCATTAAATTTGATGATGTAGTTGGCCCTCTGAATTCCCCTTATGTTACCATCTCTTTGTCTCTGATATGTTCTACGTAGCTTACGTACTTCCTTTCGACAAAGATCAAGTTCATTATTTAACCAAGGGACTTTTGTATTCTTTCTGTTTTTCTTACAGCTTGCCCAGTAGTACCTATGGAGTATGGCCTTAGTCAGGTCAGAAACACACTGGTCAATTCCATCTTCTTTCATACCTGTAATAGGAGAATCTGTGACCCAGTTGTTTTGTAGCAGGTGCTTGTAAGTGGGCCAGTGGGTACAGCTATAGGTGGTAATATCATCGTTCCTATTGATTTCAATGTTTAGTTCAATTTTAACATAACGATGATCACTGGAACTCGGCTCTTCCATAGTTGAGCAGTAATTAATCATGGGAGCCATGTGAGCATTAGCTAACGTGACATCCACCCAGCTTTCTCCCCTAGAAGAAAAATAAGTGGGGAGAGGACTGGTGTTGCAGGATGTCAGTTGAAGAGCCGCTATCAGTTCAAGTATGTGATAGTCCCTCGGATCTTTTATGGGACTATGCCATAGGAAAGATTTAGCATTGGGATCACCATAGATAAGCCATGGATGGTCAATAATTTTGTTATTGACGTTGTCAAGGTACTCTAACAAAGACTCAATGTTTTCAAACAGCGAGCAGTAGATAGAAGAAATATAGATGACCTTGTTCTGAGCGTCTACCGTATCGGTTATAACATAGTGAGTTGAGAGATGTGGCATGAACTGAGCAGTTAGGCTAGTATCTCTTATAAGGATGGCCATTTTGATGTAATCATTAAAACCTCTGGGAGGGATAATATTCCAGCTGCTGTAATGTGTAAGATAGCCGTTAAAAAGGTACGGTTCCTGGACCACAATGATACAATTTATGACTGCAATAAATAATGTCACATGTTCGTTCCTAGAATTTCTCTCTTTGTTCTTCTTTCAAATACTTGGAGAAATTCTCACTCATCTTGCTTTTCAGTAGACACATTTTCCAGTGCGCTCTTAGAAATATTATCTAGATAAAATTTATCCAGTAATTTTCAAGTAAGTTTTTTAAGAAATATATTGTTTTTGGAGAATAGCGAATAATTGTTTTATTACGTGTTAGATAAATATAACAGGCTTTTAGAGAATTTTTTATTGGCAGAATGTCATCGGAATCTGATTCTGATTATTCACAGCTATCTGAAAGCATGTCAGATAGCTATGGCAGCGAATGCGAGGTGTCCGATAATGATGATAGTGGAAGCACCTCCTCCACAACTTGGTGTGATGTCAGCACAGATAACCCTTCTGCAGCTCCTTTGCTATTTCCCTTTCAGGGAACTCCAGGATGCCCCTACACTCTGGATAATTTCTTTGATCCTCTCGTGCATTTTTTATTTTTTGATTTAAATATTATGACGTTAATAGTAATGGAAACGATCCGCTTCTCGATGCAACAGGCACGGGCATCAACAGATACATGGGAGCCAGTATCTATGGAAGAAATGTATATATTTATAACAATATGTACGAGAGCTGTTCAAAAAGTTCATGGCCTTGCCTATATGCGGCGCTGCAATCAATTTAATTTATGGCGGGAATAATTCAGCCATTCTTGCTAAAGATACGATACCAATTTCCGCTTGATTTGTCGTAAAGTTTTGCCACGACAGCTTAGCAGATAGTCAATGTGCACATGCTTTGTCAAAAATGGAGAAGACGGAGACTCGTGCGGTCATAAAATACCTGACGAAAAAAGGGTTGACCGCATCTTAAATCAAAGCTGACATGGATGAAGTTTTGGGAGAGTCTGCTCCTTCGTAAACCACTGTGAAAAAATGGACAGCCCTTTTTAAATCTGGCAGAGAGAGTGTGAAACATGACCCTCGCAGCGGACGGCC
>NW_019386036.1:22022-24890 GCF_000671375.1 Centruroides sculpturatus
AATGACGACGCTAAATTGCTTACAGGTTCTTCAGTAGTACCTTCTCTTGTTTTAGTTTTTCTGGAGTCTCCTTCTGAAGAAGGACTACAACATACAAATTTTTCTTCAGATACCTCCATAGCTTCTGGATTTAAAGCTGTGCTTGTTGAAGCTACGTAAATATTTTCTTGACATTCCGTTTCCTTATTTTCTGGCTTGCTTAAAAATTTCATTATAGAACCAGCCAGTTTTTCTTTCTGTACCTCCTTTTCTCGTTTTTGTTGTCAAAATTGCGCTCCTGAAAGTTTTTTCCTTTTCTGCGGTTCCTGAAAATTTTCGTAAACTGTAAATATTTTTTAAAGTTTTTAATACAATAATATGCAAACATAACTAATTTAAAATGAGAACTATCAGGAATAAGTAGGCTTTTCTAATTTACGAGTAATAATTGTGATATTCTGGTCACCCCTTTTCTTTTTTGTTGTATCGATCTCTTCCTAGCCCTAAGAAAAAAAAAAAAAGGAATAGTCTACAATCAACGATCAAAACTCTCTCTTCGGGTTAAATGTCACAGCGTAGGCCCTAGACCGATAAAAAACCGTAATGCGATCAACGATAAAGTTAACAAGGCGAACACTGACGTTTAAAGGAAAGTTTAAAACAAGCGGCGCTTCTCACCTCTCCTTTAGCTGCACGTGGCACGTGTCTGCGAAAACCTGTACAATAGCCAAAACAACCTAGTAATGAATTGCCTCGCTCGTCGACCATGATATTTAATATAAACAATCTAGAGACTGTTGTTAAATCTGGGAAAATATTGTCAACTATACAATAATTAATGGGAGAGAACTGTCAAATTTGTCAGAATTTATATCGCAAAAGGTCATCTTCAAGAAACTAACGTCAACAATCCGACCCAAACAATACATCGGCTGGATTTAGATCCGGCACCGCTAACAGGTGTCCATATAAATCGTCAACTATATGAGAGTTATCGTCCTCCTAAAAAAAATGTGTAAAAAGGGCTAGCACCCGATTGTCGGGGGGGCGTCCAAACAACAGACAGCGGCTGGTCAACATCATTAACTCCATCTACTCTACGCAACACAGACGACAACAAATAGCGAGGTAAATCTATCCTCATTTGCGTAAAATCTCCCTCTCCCTCCCTCTCCCACCCTCAATTGACCGAGAGTTAGTTAGATTAATTTGGAAGATAAAAAGGGATGTCGCGAATGCCGACATCACCCTTCTAACGGCCTATCTTTGTATTTCTCTTTTGAGCTATAATATGTAACCATTTAGTCAATGTTCTTATTAAACTATTTGATAATTTAAGTGAGAGTGATTACTCGTACATCGCCGACACCCTATCGACTTATCCGCGATCTCCCCACTCGATTAACCCTTCCATCCATTGACCACCTGAATAGGCCTCACCGTCCTGCCGTCGGAAACGGTTTAGGCGGCGGCGCATAAACCCCGATCCTCACATAATCGACCAACTTAATTAACCATGTAGTTGAGTCTGTAAAAAGTTCATAGAAATTCCGTATAAATGAACTGCAAAATTAACTTTGTATTTTTAAAATACATCGTGTTTTGGCTCAGATGTCTTCTAAGAATTTTGTATAGTCTGTACTGACTACAGTGTTATGATAGGTAAATGTGCACAGAACCATGGGCGTAGCTAGGGGGGAGCCTGGGGGGGCACGGCCCCTCCCAGAGAACCTGGTGCCCCCCAGGAAATCACAGCCGAAAAAGTGTTGAGTCGATTTGTAAAGCCTAAAGCTAAAATAAAAGTTTTGAATACTAAAAAAGGGTGAACGGCTTGCTCGGTGCCCAATAATGAACAATAATTTGAAATAATTCAATTTTGTGTCAGGTTTGCCTCCACTAGGCCCCCCCCATAACAAAACTCTGGCTACGCCCATGCACAGAACCCCGAAAGGACCAATGACAAAGAAATATGAGGAAAACAGGATTCATTCCCAAACTAACAGCAATTACATGGGTTCACCCTATACTCGGGTAATAACATAAAAAACAAAGTAACCTAATCCCTTCTCGTCCTCACACGTATATAGCGGGAATAAAGCCTTATGCACGTGGTGGTGCACGACAGAGGTAGGTTCACGACAATGGAACACTAAAAACTTAAGTACTACGGTTATAATCTAACTTACAAACTAAGGTTAACCTAGGGAAGAAGGATAGGATAATGTAGATAATGAAAGATATATAAATGTTCAATAAAAGGGTACTCGGGATACCATTATCTGATCGCCCTGTTGGAGAGGGCTGTATTCCAGTCCTATTATATATATACTTCTAGGTCGGGACCTTCTCTCTTCTTCCGTTGTTGGCTATGTCTCTCGTCGCCCTTCTATTCTCTGCAAGTCTCTCTCTAGTCCGTCTCCGTCCGTTCGCTGGCACGTCTACATCGAGAATGAAATCCTTTCTTTTCTCCCTCTCTGCCTCAGGGCGAACACTCCCTGCCTTGCCTCGTTCTTGTAACGATGTAGCCTCCCCCCAACGAACAGGAAGTGAAGAATGGAAAGATCAAGAAACGAGAAGACAAAGAACATAAGAAAGAGTCGTTATTACTAAGCTTACAACTATCGCGTATATACAATAATATGGCATCTTGCCACAACAGAACCCTAACCATGTGCGTGGTCAGACTAATAGTGGGGCGTTAAAATTCTAAATATGTTAAACTTAATAGTCATTTGTTTTCTAACTAATTCGTTTTAGGACCAGGTGTTGTCCACGGAAATTTCCAAAATGTACAACTTTTCGGTCACTCTCGTCGAACTGGAAAAATTTCTGTCTTTATTACATCTAATACAGTATTTCGAAGAAATCAGTCCCCACTGTACTCGGCTA
>NW_019386036.1:29212-34733 GCF_000671375.1 Centruroides sculpturatus
GGACAGAAACCAACGAAATTTTCGCATATCGCAACATTTTTAGTTTCATTGTTTAAAAGAACATGCCTGTGTACAACTGTAATTTGTTCTGTGTGACTTGCATCTGGTGTGCAATCTAATATGATGGAGAAATATTTTGCTTTTCTGACTTTGTCCAGTATATAATTTTTTATGGTTGTGCCGAGTAAATCAATGACTTCATTCTGAATTTGATCTCCTAAATAATGAGTCATATGACTCGAATCAGATTTCGAGGATTGAATTCTGTGAATATGTTCCCGCATGACTGAATCAAAGGATGCTATCATGTCGATTGCTTTTAGAAAATTACCATTATCATGCTCATATAATGTTTTTGACGCGCCCCGAAAAGCCAGACACTGATGAGATAAAAACTTAATAACGGCTATGATTCTTTCTAATACATCACACCATTGTTTTTTTTCTAATTCTAATAGTCTCAGTTGCATTTGATTTACAGTAGTTTTATTTTTTAACATATTATTCAATTGTACCCACGATTTCACATTTTCACTGTGGGAAACGCTTGTTTCGTGTCTTTTCAATGTTAATGATAAATGCTGCCAATCAGAAAAACCGTTCAAAGCAGACAAACTACTTACAGTTTTACCAAATATTTTACAACAAAAACAATAGACTGAATCTTTTGAAATAGAGTAAACAAGCCATTCTCTGTTAATTTTTTCTCCATTGGGAAGATTTCTAGAATAATAATTGTTTGCAAATTTTCTTCCAGCGTCATTAGCTGGAAAATTGTAGTTAAACACCTGTACAGGACCACGACTAACCAAAATATTAATAAGATCATTAGTCATGCCGGCAGGCCACAAACCGGGATCATTACCACAATCTAAACTGCTACATATCAATGACGACGCTAAATTGCTTACAGGTTCTTCAGTTGTACCTTCTCTTGTTTTAGTTTTTCTGGAGTCTCCTTCTGAAGAAGGACTACAACATACAAATTTTTCTTCAGATACCTCCATAGCTTCTGGATTTAAAGCTGTGCTTGTTGAAGCTACATAAATATTTTCTTGACATTCCGTTTCCTTATTTTCTGGCTTGCTTAAAAATTTCATTATAGAACCAGCCAGTTTTTTTTTCTGTACCTCCTTTTCTCGTTTTTGTTGTCGAAATTGCGCTCCTGAAAGTTTTTTCCTTTTCTGCGGTTCCTGAAAATTTTCGTAAACTGTAAATATTTTTTAAAGTTTTTAATACAATAATATGCAAACATAACTAATTTAAAAGGAGAACTATCAGGAATAAGTAGGCTTTTCTAGTTTACGAGTAATAATTGTTATATTCTGGTCACCCCTTTTCTTTTTTGTTGTATTGATCTTTTCCTAGCCCTAAGAAAAAAAAAAAAAAAAGGAATAGTCTACAATCAACGATCAAAACTCTCTCTTCGGGTTAAATGTCACATCGTAGGCCCTAGACCGATAAAAAACCGTAATGCGATCAACGATAAAGTCAAGAAGGCGAACACTGACGTTTAAAGGAAAGTTTAAAACAAGCGGCGCTTCTCACCTCTCCTTTAGCTGCACGTAGCACGTGTCTGCGAAAACCTGTACAATAGCCAAAACAACCTAGTAATGAATTGCCTCGCTCGTTGACCAACATGATATTTAATATAAACAATCTAGAGACTGTTGTTAAATCTGGGAAAATATTGTCAACTATACAATAATTAATGGGAGAGAACAGTCAAATTCGTCAGAATTTATATCGCAAAAGGTCATCTTCAAGAAACTAACGTCAACAATCCGGCTCAAACAATACATCGGCAACGTTCTGTACCGGCTGGATTTAGATCCGGCACCACTAACAGGTGTCCATATAAATCGTCAACTATATGAGAGTTATCGTCCTCCTAAAAAAAATGTGTAAAAAGGGCTAGCACCCAATTGTCGGGGGGGCGTCCAAACAACAGACAGCGGCTGGTCAACATCATTAACTCCGTCTACTCTACGCAACACAGACGACAACGAATAGCAAGGTAAATCTATCCTCATTTGCGTAAAATCTCCCTCTCCCGCCCTCAATTGACCGAGAGTTAGTTAGATTAATTTGGAAGATAAAAAGGGATGTCGTGAATGCCGACATTACCCTTCTAACGGCCTATCTTTGTATTTCTCTTTTGAGCTATAATATGTAACCATTTAGTTAATGTTCTTATTAAACTATTCGATAATTTAAGTGAGAGTGATTACTCGTACATTGCCGACACCCTATCGACTTATCCGCGATCTCCCCATCCATTGACCACCTGAATAGGCCTCACCGCCTGCCGTCGGAAACGGTTTAGGCAGCGGCGCATAAACCCCGATCCTCACATAATCGACCAACTTAACCATGTAGTTGAGTCTGTAAAAAGTTCATAGAAATTCCATATAAATGAACTGCAAAATTAACTTTGTATTTTTAAAATACATCGAGTTTTGGCTCAGATGTCTTCTAAGAATTTTGTATAGTCTGTACTGACTACAGTGTTATGATAGGTAAAATTAATCAAAATTATCATCTTTTTACAAATTCCAGCAAATAATTTAATATTAAAAACGTTTTCGATCGTCTTTAGCGATCATCATCAGTTAAAAGAACATTAAAAATAGAACGAAAATCAAATTTACGAAAAAATAATAACTGCGCATGCGTAATAATGAGCGCTTAACGGAATGAATACAAAAAGTTAGGGATATAAGACTAAAAGTAAATAAATAAAAAATAAAGAGCTCAACAGTTTCTCATTAAAAATTAATGTTTCGTAAAAATTATAGGTTATCTTCATAGAATGATTTCCATGCTGTGGATAGAGAGTGGACGTCCCTATGATTGATACAAGTAGTTTTCGCTTGTGCTTTATAAATCTCTAATTTTTCGAGATGTTTGATGGAGTGCTTGTTAGACGTGGGTCTAATGATGGAAGCTTGGTCCCATATGACCTCAATTCCTTGCTGGTTGGCGTAAGATGCTAAAACGGTGCTATCGTTGTTCTTTCTAATAGAGTATTTATGTTCTTTGACTCTTTGTTCCAAGCTTCTCAAAGTAGCATCTATATAAACACTATCTGAATTAAAGCGACGGTCTTTAATTGGTATGGAGTAAATACCGGAGGTAGTGATCTGGTTGTCATTTTTTTCATCATTTTTTAGTAACTTGTATACTGTGGGATTGCGGCGTTATACGATCCATAAATTATTAATGTTCGCAATATCCTTCATCATTTTTCTTAAGAAGGGATGATAGTTGATTACCGCCATGCGTTGATTGTTAATTGATGGAGACTGATTAGTTTTAAACTGAAATGTTGCGATGAGCTTTTTTATGAGATTCTTTTGGTAACCATTTTGTTGTGCTATTTGTATAATGTACTCTAATTCCTTGTAAGTATCAAGTATGTCTGTGCAATGAGTAAAGGCTCGTTTGATCTACGATCAGAAAGCTGCATACTTAAAGTGTTTAGGATCCATTGAATTATATGGTATGATGATGTTATTTAGACCCGGTTTTCTGTAGATGTTAGTGCATATTTCACCTCTTTTGCATATGATGTTGACGTCAAGGAAATGGATATTAGTAAAGCTTTCCTTGTCCAGGCGCAACTTTAAACCAAAATTATTATTATTGATGTTATTTAAGAAAGCAAGGACGTTGATATTATTTTTCCAAAGAATAAATACATCGTCAACATATTTAGAATAAAGAATGACTTCTTCCTTCAATTTCGGTAATAAAGAATTTTCTAGTTGACATAAAACCAGATCGCAAAGTATGGGCGACATAGGGCTACCCATAGGAACTCCCCTGTTTTGTAGGAAAATATTTCCATTAAATTCGAAAAAGGATGTGTAACTGATTAAATCTGTGAGTTCCAGAATGTCCTTACGGTATTTTTCGGAATTCTCTATGTTGTTAAGCATAAAGTATCTTAGGGCACAGAAACATGGTGGTAGTTTTATATATGGATATTGTTATGTCGAAGCTTGACCGAAGTCTATCAAGCTGAGACAAAAAAACATATATATATATATAGCCGGCTTACAAAAATATTTCTTTATTCAACACGGGTTTCGAGTTTACAACTGAGGGCTCATACGAACTCTCAACAAAACCTAAGTTACAATACCACGTGTCCGAATACAAAACACCTAACCCCTTCACTCTCCTTCCTCCCTTTTCAATTATTTTAGCGTACACAGGCCAGACCCGTTACATTAACACGCGAAGAACGAATCCGTTTAACAGACTACTCACTAGGAGAATCCGGCACTTGAAAAAAGGTGTTGGACCAAAGTCTCTTCCTATTCGGGAAATATATGTTCCCGTCGATGTATCGGGTAATATAGCTTAGNAACTGATGACCAAAAAAAAGATTTCTTACCATAAAAAACTATTTACATTTCTCTGACACAGACACATTGGACCCAGAAACTCACCCAAACCCAAAACTAAACAAAATTTGTCCAATAATTGAAAATTTACATTGTAAATTCTCCACTCTCTACATACCAGAAGAAAACATATCTGTTGACAAGAGTTTGCTCTTGTACAAAGGCCGTCTTTCATGGAAACAGTACATTCCTAATAAACGGGCACGTTTTGGTGTAAAATTTTATAATTTGTGAGAATCTTCCTTGTTGTACTTGTGGAATTTTATAATTTATACAGGTAAAGGCACTCTACTAAACGAAAAGTACAAAAATATGCCATTAACGACCCAAATCATGCTTACTTTAATAGACCCGTTGTTAGCAGGGCTGCCGCTAGCTGTTTAAACGCCCGCGTGCAATACTGATTATGCCGCCCCATGGTTAACTATGACTACCTACGCTGAGCTTGCCAGAAAGGCTCTTTAGTGTTGTCTCATAAGGGTGTGATGTCTTAAAATTTTTACCATTTGCTTTGGCGCAGCTTAGCTTAAATGGCTCTTGTGCCAAAAAACTAGAACAAACCAACCAAACCAACCAACCGTGTGAAAAAAAAAAGAAATACTTGACAAAGAAAAACTATTTATTTTTATTACTAAGTTATTTTTGTATACTTAAGTGTAAAACTATATAAATATTTATCTACAGAAATTGAACTCTTCTTGTCTTTATGTTTGCGAAATCTGCTATCAATTTTCTTGTATCCAAGCTGTCTAATATTTCATGTTCAATTGAAACTATAGCTAAATTGCTTAGTCTTTGCTGGTGCATTGTTGATCTTAAATAGTTTTTTATAATTTTTAACTTTGAAAAGGACCTTTCACCAAATGCAACTGAAACCGGCAATGTAAGTAATATTCTTAGTGCTATTGCTGTGTTTCGAACTGTTGAAATTAAGTCATTAGTAAAAAGATATTGTAATGGGGTTTGTGGATCATTAGACTGGTTTTCTGGAAAATGCAACTTTAAAGTATTGATTTCATTAAACAAATCAATACCGTCAATGTCTGTTTCACTACTTGAATCGTCTTTAAGCTTCAGATTTAAATCCTAACCAAGTTAAAATATCATTA
>NW_019386036.1:38745-72125 GCF_000671375.1 Centruroides sculpturatus
TGTAAGTATCAAGTATATCTGTGCAATGAGTAAAGGCTCGTTTGATCCACGATCGGAAAGCTGCATATTTAAAGTGTCTAGGATCCATTGAATTATATGGTATGATGATGTTATTTAGACCCGGTTTTCTGTAGATGTTAGTGCATATTTCACCTCTTTTGCATATGATGTTGACGTCAAGGAAATGGACATTAGTAAAGCTTTCCTTGTTTAGGCGTAACTTTAAACCGTAATTATTATTATTGATGTTATTTAAGAAAGCAAGGACGTTGATATTTAAGAAAGCAAGGACGTTGATATTATTTTTCCAAAGAATAAATACGTCGTCAACGTATCTAGAATAAAGAATGACTTCTTCCTTCAATTTCGGTAATAAAGAATTTTCTAGTTGACATAAAACCAGATCGCAAAGTATGGGCGACATAGGGCTGCCCATAGGAACTCCCCTGTTTTGTAGGAAAATATTTCCATTAAATTCGAAAAAGGATGTGTAACTGATTAAATCTGTGAGTTCCAGAATGTCCTTACGGTATTTTTTAGAATTCTCTATGTTGTTAAGCATAAAGTATCTTAGGGCACAGAAACATGGTGGTAGTTTTATAGATGGATATTGTTATGTTGAAGCTTGACCGAAGTCTATCAAGCTGAGACAAAAAAACATATATATATATATAGCCGGCTTACAAAAATATTTCTTTATTCAACACGGGTTTCGAGTTTACAACTGAGGGCTCATACAAACTCTCAACAAAACCTAAGTTACAATACCACGTGTCCGAATACAAAACACCTAACCCCTTCACTCTCCTTCCTCCCTTTTCAATTATTTTAGCGTACACAGGCCAGACCCGTTACATTAACACGCGAAGAACGAATCCGTTTAACAGACTACTCACTAGGAGAATCCGGCACTTGAAAAACGGTCAGGTGTTGGACCAAAGTCTCTTCCTATTCGGGAAATATATGTTCCCGTCAATGTATCGGGTAGTATAGCTTCGTATCTTGTAAAGTTCACTCGGTCCCTTTTGCGTACAGCACGGATGCACTTCGATTCTGTCCCCTTCTACTCGGTAAGTCTCTCCTTCTCTCAATGGCGTTGTATGACTTTTACGATCGACGATCTACCACAGACGACAGGAACAAGAACCAAAAACTCCTGGCATCACATACGTATTTGCTATATATACCCCTGGGTTTCCAAACCTACCTGACCTCTTCGTTGGCCAATCACAAAGGTTTGGGTTCAACAAAGGGAAGGGGTACACGTGTCCTACAAACACAAAGAAGAAACAAAAAAAAAACCGACACAATTGAATTAAGTAAAAGCTAAACCTAGTACAAATGATAATAACTATGCAAATTATATTTATATACAATAATAAGAATAACAGTATGTTGCGGAGCACTACAATATAATGAATCAAAATCCATGACCGTCATATATTCATTATCTTTGAGATCAATATCCTTGAGCTTCTCTATTAGTTGCAGCGCATTAGTGATGGTATATGGGTGGACGTTTTCTTTGGAACGAATGAAGTTAACTAGTTGCTTTTCAATAAGAAATGTTGGAGAACTGCATTTCTCTATGACAGGCCGAATGTTGTATCCTGGTTTGTGTGTTTTAGCAAAGCCGAAAATTCTGGGATTCTTTGGTGCAGAGATTGTAGCATTCTGCATGTGCAAAAGTCGAACCAAGGGTGTTGATGTGAATTTTATAACTCTTCGTTGAAGGGAATCCTTGTAGTTTCCAGGTGCTAGTGAGCACTCGGTACCCGTGATATACTCTTGTAATTTCTTGTTATAAGAAGAGCGTTTAGCAAGTACAATCTCCTTGGTTTTGTCGGCTTTCATGAAAACGATGATGTTCTTTAGTAACCATATGCGTGCTTTGTTTATAACCGATATGAAATGATTGTTATTCTTATTAGATCTTCGTTTTCTTTCCTTGGATATGAGGAAACGTGTTTTCCAGCGGAAATAATCTTGTGTAGTATTGTTCAAACCTCTGATAGCTTGTTCTGTGTCAGGGATAATGTTTTCAGGTGTTGGTGTAGAAGATGGTGCATAGAGAGGACCAAACTTTAATGCAGTTAATACGCATGAAGGAGGCACAACATTGTCCCAGGTAGTGACAGGTGATTTAACATTAGGTGAAGGCTTTATGTTCTGTTGTTTGAATATCCATCTAAGTTTTTTGATGTAATTTCTTTTTAAGTTACTCTCATATTTCTGTGCAAGACTGATTACCCATAGATTGTTTTCTTTTAATACTTCTGGGTCTTGTGTAAAAAGCTCATTCTCTACTTTTATAATCTTATGCAAGATAGCATAGGTACTTCTTCTTGTGGTTCTAATAGCTTTGTTGATACACAAAACTTTAAGCTTAGGTAACAGCGATTCACATCCAACAGGAAGATGTATCCTGTAAATAGACACGGGAAACGCCCTATTGATGCGGCACTGTACTAGAAATTCATGTTTAGCTCTTGCTTTGTATAACTTAAGAACTAGCTTTCTATAAAATTTGGCCGGCGATGCCATGAGTACAATAAAAATAATAATTTGTACTGGAACTAGAAAGAATTAATCAAAATTATCACCTTTTTACAAATTCCAGCAAATAATAAACTAAGAAATGATAAAAAGAATGACAACCAGATCACTACCTTCGGTATTTACTCCATACCAATTAAAGACTGTCTCTTTAATTCAGATAGTGTTTATATAGGTGCTACTTGGGAAGCTTGGAACAAAGAGTCAAAGAACATAAATACTCTATTAGAAAGAACAACGATAGCACCGTTTTAGCATCTTACGCCAACCAGCAAGGAATTGAGGTCATATGGGACCAAGCTTCCATCATTAGACCCACGTCTAACAAGCACTCCATCAAACATCTCGAAAAATTAGAGATTTATAAAGCACAAGCGAAAACTACTTGTATCAATCATAGGGACGCCCACTCTCTATCCACAGCATGGAAATCATTCTATGAAGATAACCTATAATTTTTACGAAACATTAATTTATAATGAGAAACTGTTGAGCTCTTTATTTTTTATTTATTTACTTTTAGTCTTATATCCCTAACTTTTTGTATTCATTCCGTTAAGCACTCATTATTACGCATGCGCAGTTATTATTTTTTCGTAAATTTGATTTTCGTTCTAATTTTAATGTTCTTTTAACTGATGGTGATCGCTAAAGATGATCGAAAACGTTTATAATATTAAATTATTTGCTGGAATTTGTAAAAAGATGATAATTTTGATTAATTTTACCTATCATAACACTGTAGTCAGTACAGACTATACAAAATTCTTAGAAGACATCTGAGCCAAAACTCGATGTATTTTAAAAATACAAAGTTAATTTTGCAGTTCATTTATACGGAATTTCTATGAACTTTTTACAGACTCAACTACATGGTTAAGTTGGTCGATTATGTGAGGATCGGGGTTTATGCGCCGCCGCCTAAACCGTTTCCGACGGCAGGACGGTGAGGCCTATTCAGGTGGTCAATGGATGGAGAGATCGCGGATAAGTCGATAGGGTGTCGGCAATGTACGAGTAATCACTTTCACTTAAATTATCGAATAGTTTAATAAGAACATTGACTAAATGGTTACATATTATAGCTCAAAAGAGAAATACAAAGATAGGCCGTTAGAAGGGTGATGTCGGCATTCGCGACNTGCCGGAAAGGGGGATCCTGGTAGTTGAGGGGCAACATACCGTCCCCAACACACTGCTTTGGCCCTTGCTTCGGATAAACGGGAGGCTCAAATCAGGCTCCGTTTGAGTCAATCGGCTGGTCGTTGAGTCATTCTTGACCTCTGCTTGGAGTCAACTGATCGATGCAGACCGGGCGGACACGTCAGACAAGATGTGCTCTTCTTGACTGCATTGTGAGGGTATAGCTCCTGGGAAACCCTGGTGTGACTGTCTATGGGAATCTCCCATGTGACGGCATCCCGTTGTTGGGCCCCATGGTGGGTGGGGTCACCAGGAGCTGAACTGTTATTATTAAATATGGATTCTTCAAAATCTAAAACATCTACCAATGTACTGCCACCAAAGGAGGTCACTTCCTCCAATCAACCAACTTACCTTATTGTTTACGCTACAGGAGAAACACCTTTGTCTAAACGCTCTTCTTTTTTAATCCAGAAACTTTTTGAGTCGACCATTGGGCACCTTAAAAAAATCCAAAAATTGAGGTTAGGAGATCTACTTGTGGAAACAGCCTCCTTTCAACAGTCAGAAAAACTCTTGAAAATGAAGTCTCTAGGAGACATACAAGTCACCATCACACCACATACAAGTTTGAACTCTTCACGTGGTGTGATATCTGAAATTGATCTCATGTCTGAGGATGAATCAGATATGCAGATTGGTCTTTCAGATCAAGGTGTTACTGCTGTTCGACGCATCTCCATTCGTCGAGATGGCAAGTTAATTCCTACTAAACATTTAATTTTAACCTTTAACAAACCAACTTTGCCATCTGCTATCACAGCAGGTTATCTGCGCTGCCCAATTCGTCCGTATGTTCCAAATCCGCTGCGTTGCTTCAAATGCCAGCGATTTGGACATTCACAAACATCCTGTCGTGGGAAAAGCACATGCGCACAGTATGGAACTGAAGGTCACGAGAGTACCGAGTGCACCAATTGTCCATGCTGTGTGAATTGTAAAGATGCCCATTTTACCTACTCAAGGAAATGCCCTGCATGGCAGAGAGAAAAGGAGATTCAACGGGTAAAAACCACAAATAATATACCATACCCAGAAGCCTGCCGCATGGTCACTCAAACAACAATATTAAAACAAACAACATTTGCTTCTGTTCTGAAATCTACGAAAACATGTGGAGTTCAAACAGATATTTCTGCATCACCAAGTGAATCTCTTACTTGCCATGCGAGATGTTTACTGATCCCACCTACACAAGCAGAAGAAACTGCAAACACAAAGACCAAAACTCTTGTAATTAAAACAGGGGTAACAACTAGAAATGTGGGTTTTAAAAAAACAAATAAGAACCCACTGAACAAACAAAAATTGAAAGCAGCCCTCTCTAAATCAAAGAGATGAGAAACTCAATTCATGAGTGACTTCTCTCATATTTCTGATGAAGAGAATAATATGGAGGGGACCCAACCACCCTCCCCTTCAAAAGGAAAATTTTCAGTAAAATTGAAGAGGGACACTTTTGCAAAGACTGCTGCCTCAAACAGATAATGGATTACAAAATAATCCAATGGTACATTCGTGGTTTCCGCAACAACTTCTCTGACATTAAACACTTGACATCGTATACCTCACCTCTCTGCGTGGCACTTCAGGAAACACATCTAAAACCTGGAGATAGAACTTTAAAAGGATTTGATCTCTACCGCAAGGATGATGATAGTCACAACTGTGCCAGTGGAGGTGTGGCTATTGTCGTTTCAAATCACATCCCATTTTTGCCGTTACAAATAACAACTGATTTGCAAGCTGTGGCAGTCAGAATTTCAATCGGAGTAACTGTCACAGTTTGTTCTATGTACTTGCCACCAGATGTCAGAGTGAACGAGGATGAATTGGATGCTTTGGTTGAACAGTTGTCTACTCCGTTTCTTTTACTAGGTGATTTCAATGGCCATAATCCTATGTGGGGCAGTCTCGACATTAATTGTCGCGGCAGGACCATTGAAAGATTTATAGGCAACCAGCAACTGTATTTATTTAATACGGGAGAAGTGACATACTTCCATGACCCAACAAGAACATTCACTGCCATTGATCTATCACTAGCAACCCCGAACCTATTTTCAGCGTTTACATGGGAGGTTGGATCTAATCCACTTTCCAGTGACCACTTCCCAATATTTCTAAAATATCAAGGCAGAGAAAGCTGTGAAACAGCCCGTCCACCACGCTGGAAATTGGAAACAATTGATTGGCCTGTTTTTTCTTCTATCGCCAACATCACGGAGGATATGGTGAATATTGCTGATATTAATGACGCAGTTGAAGTTGTCATTTCCAGTATTATTGAGACAGCTGAAAAAACAATGGGGAAGACATCAACTAGATATCCAAAACATCCTAAACCATGGTGGAACCAGAATTGTGAGGCAGTATTTAAAGCCCAAAAGAAAGCATGGGGGATTTTCAGAAGATACCCCACTGCTAGAAATTTGGTTGCTTTTCAAAAAGCAAAGGCAAATGCCAGAAGAATAAGAAGGCAAAGCCAAAGGGATTCTTGGAGGAAGTATGTCTCTAGTATAACATCTTCCACTAGCTCAAAAGCAGTCTGGGATAAAATCCATAAAATTAATGGGAAATATGCTTCTCACTCTCTGTCCATGCTGGAAAATAATGGCACAATAATCAGCGATATACAGGGTATTGCCAATTTGTTGGGTGAAACATTTTCTTCTTCATCCAGCAATGTAATGTTTATTAGGAATTTTCAGGCTTATAAAACCCAAAGTGAAAAACAGTGTTTAAACTTTGACTCCTCATCAAATGAGGAATACAATGTGCCATTTACGAGCATAGAACTTTATACGACGATCTCTTGCTAGGGGAATAGTGCTGTAGGCCCAGATAAAATCCATTACAGCATGATTAAAAATCTGTCAAACAATTCCCTTCGTAATCTTTTAAATCTGTTTAACAGAATATGGACAGAACATACTTTTGCCGACTCTTGGAGGCTATCTATCATTGTTCCCATTCCCAAGCTAGGTAAAGACCGCAAGAATCCCTCTAATTATAGACCAATCTCTCTGACGAGTTGTCTCTGTGAACTATTTGAGAGAATGGTAAACAGACGTGTAATGTATCTCTTAGAGAAAAACGAATACTTTTCTCCACATCAGAGTGGTTTTCGTAGGAACAGAAGTACCACTGATAACTTAGTAAACCTTGAAACATCTATTCGCGAAGCGTTTGTTAGACGACTGCACTTAGTGTCTGTGTTTTTTGATATAGAGAAGGCCTATGATCGCTGTTGGCGTTATGGGATACTTTGTGATCTGTACCAATTCGGATTGCGGGGTGATTTGCCAATTTTTATAAAAAACTTTTTACAGAATCGAAGATTCCAAGTTAGGATGGGCAACATTTTATCTAGGTTCTTTTCACAAGTAGAAGGTGTTCCTTAAGGTTCTATTTTGAGTGTGACTCTGTTCCTAATCAAAATCAACAGCATAGCTAACTGTCTTCCTCCCAGTGTGAAACACTCTCTGTATGTGGATGACTTTCAGATTTCCTGCCAGTCTAGTAATATGAGATTTATCGAGAGACAACTGCAAACCTCCCTAAATCGCATATATGATTGGTCCCAGANAACACTCTCTGTATGTGGATGACTTTCAGATTTCCTGCCAGTCTAGTAATATGAGATTTATCGAGAGACAACTGCAAACCTCCCTAAATCGCATATATGATTGGTCCAAGACCAACGGCTTTACATTTTACGCAGCGAAGACATCATGCATCCACTTTTGCCGAAGGTGTGGTTCACACTTGGATTCGGAAATTTACCTAAATGGGGATAAAATTCCAATGGTGAATGAAGCTAAGTTTTTGGGTGTTTCTCTTGACCAAAAACTGACATTCTTGCCACACTTGCGCAACTTGTAGAGTAGATGCCTAAAATCTTTAAACCTTTTAAAGGTACTAAGCTGCTCATCCTGGGGAGCAGACAAAGTTTCTATGCTCAGGATTTATAGGGCCCTTTTTCGCTCTAAGCTGGATTACGGTTCCATTGTTTATGGCTCTGCGCGAGAATCTACTCTTCGGATGCTGGATCCAATTCATCATCAAGCACTGCGCTTGTGCACTGGTGCTTTTTGAACTTCTCCTGTCCAAAGTTCGTATGTGGATGCTTATGAGCCTCCATTATCTCTCAGGAGAGAACAGTTGTTTTTTTTTATTATATAAAACAAAAATCCCTTACTAAACCTTTAGTTGATTGTACAGTATTAGATACTCACTGAAAAGGTTATTTGAAGCTTGCCCAAGTTGTGTCCTTGCATTCGCCATAAGAATGGGGAATGTGAGCAGCAGGATTGATCTGAACACAGGCAACATTTCACAGCTGGAGATTTATAGTATATCACCTCGGTCATCTTCTGTGCTAAATGTTGACCTTAGCTCAAAGCAATTTCCTAAGTAATCCACACCAGACTACGTCTACAGACAGCACTTCGCAGAAATTCAACATTGTGACAAGAATCTAATTCCAATATATACTGCCTCTCGATGTGGGTTTTTGTCTGTGGTGAGGGGACCTCCCATAGATGGTTTAGTAACTCTTCTTTACCATCCCTGGTATCTGAACGCCTATCTACGTGTTTGCCGTGCGTGGTGTCTCGTATGCCGGAAAGGGGCATCCTGGTAGTTGAGGGGCAACACATTGTCCCCAACACACTGCTTTGGCCCTTGCTTTGGATAAACGGGAGGCTCAAATCAGGCTCCGTTTGAATCAATCGGCTGGTCGTTGAGTCATTCTTGACCTCTGCTTGGAGTCAACTGATCGATGCAGACCGGGCGGACACGTCAGACAAGATGTGCTCTTCCTGACTGCATTGTGAGGGTATAGCTCCTGGGAAACCCTGGTGTGACGGTCTATGGGAGTCTCCCATGTGACGGCATTTCCTTGTTGGGCCCCATGGTGGGTGGGGTCACTAGGAGCTGAAATATTATTATTTAATCATGGATCCTAAATTTTTAAAAAATAAAGACAAGCCAGAAAAACACTGCCAGTCAGCCATCCTACTTAATAGTGCATGCTACTGGAGAAAAACCTTTGTCAAAATGCTCCCCTTTTTTGATTCAGAAGTTATTTGAATCAACGATCAGACACCTGAAAAAAACACAAAAACTGAGGTCAGGAGACCTACTTGTAGAAACTGCCTCACCTCAACAGTCGGCAAAACTTCTAGCTGCAAAGAAATTGGGAGACATTGAAGTCACTGTCACACCACATGGAAGTTTGAACTCTTCACGTGGTGTGATATCTGAGTTTGATCTGATGTCTGAAGATGAATCAGATATTCAGATTGGCCTTTCAGACCAAGGTGTTACTGCTGTCCGACGTATCTCCATTCGTCGGGATGGCAAGTTAATACCAACTAAACATTTAATCCTCACCTTTAACAAGCCGACATTGCCATCTTTTATTACAGCAGGTTATCTGCGCTGCCCTGTCCGTCCGTACGTTCCAAATCCGCTGCGTTGTTTCAAATGCCAGCGGTTTGGACATTCACAGACATCCTGTTGTGGAAAGAGCGTATGTGCACAGTGTGGGACTGAAGGTCACGAGAGTACCGAGTGTACCAGTATTCCATGCTGCGTTAACTGCAAAGATGCCCATTTTTCTTACTCTCGAAAATGAGCCCTGCATGGCAAAGAGAAAAGGAGATACAACGGGTGAAAACAGTAAACAACTTACCTTACCCAGAGGCGCGCCGAATGGTCATTTCAAGTGCACCACTAAAACAAAAGACATTCACTGCTGCTTTGAAGTCCACAAAAACATGTGGAGTTCAAAGCCAGGCATGCGAAATGTTTACTAATTCCACCAAAAGAAACACCAGAAAAGGAGAGTTTAAAACCAAAAACACCCCTACCTAAAACAGGGGTAATAACAAGAAACCTGGGTTCTAAAAAGGCTAGTAAGAACCCACTAAACAAGCAGAGAGTAAAGCAGCTGTCTCTAAATGTAAAAAATCAAAAACCCACTCTAGGAGTGAGTTTTCTGATATCTCTGATGAAGAGACTAATCAGGAGGTGACAAAACCAATATCACCTTTAAAAGAAAAACCCCCGGTTAGATTAAAGAGAGATAATCTCACAAAGAATGCTGCCTCAAACACATAATGGGTTATAAAATAACTCAATGGAACTGTCGTGGTTTGTGCAACAACTTTTCTGACATTAAACACTTGGCATCATCTACCCAATCTCTCTGTGTGGCACTAAAGGAAACTTATCTAAAACCTGGAGAAAATATTTCTTTAAAAAGATTCGATCTATACCGCAAGGATGATGATAGCCACAACCGTGCCAGTGGCGGTGTGGCTATTGTAGTTTCAAATCACACCCCATCCTTGCTGGTACAAATAACCACTGATCTACAAGCTGTGGCAGTCAGAATTTCTATTGGAGTAACTGTCACAGTTTGTTATATATACTTGCCACCAGATGTCAGAGTGAATGAGGACGAATTTGATGCATTAGTTGAACAGCTGCCAACTCCATTTTTTTTACTGGGTGACTTCAATGGCCACAATTTTATGTGCGGCAGTCTCGACATCAATCGTCGAGGCAGAATTATTGAGAGATTTATCGGCAACCAGGAAATATATTTATTTAATACTGGAGAAGTGACATACTTCCATGTTCCAAAAAGGTCATTCACTGCAATTGATCTTTCATTAGCAAGTTCAAACCTGTTTTCAGCATTTATATGGGAGATTGGATCTAATCCACTCTCTAGTGACCACTTTTCAATATTTCTAAAATACCAAGGCAGAGAAAGCTGTGAAACAGCCCGTCCACCACGCTGGAAACTTGAAACGGCAGATTGGCCTGCCTTTTCGTCTTTAGCTAACATCACTGAGGAAATGGTCAATACTGCAGATATCAACGATGCAGTTGAGGTTGTCACTTTCAGTATTATTCAGGCAGCGGAAAAAACAATGGGGAAAACATCAACTAGATATCCAAAACATCCTAAACCATGGTGGAACCAGAATTGCGAAGCAGCATTTAAAGCACAAAAGAAAGCATGGGGAATTTTCAGAAGATACCCCACTGCTAATAATTTGATAGCTTTTCAAAAAGCGAAGGCAAATGCCAGAAAAATAAGAAGGCAAAGCCAAAGGGATTCTTGGAGGAAATATGTTTCTAGCATAATATCCTTTTCTAGCACAAAAGCAGTCTGGGATAAAATCCACAAAATTAATGGGAAATATGCGTCTCATTCTCTGTCCATGCTGGAAAATAATGGCAAAATAATCAGTGATATACAGTGTATTGCTGACACATTGGGTGAAACTTTTTTTTTTGTCATCCAGCAACATAATGTATTTAAGGGATTTTCAAGCTTACAAAGTGCAAAAGGAAAAGCCACATTTAAACTTTGACTTCTCATCTAATGAGGAATATAATGTGCCATTTACTAGAATCGAATTACAAACAGTGATTTCTTGCGCGGGGAATAGTGCTGTAGGCCCGGATTAAATCCATTACAGCATGATTAAAAATTTATCAAACAAATTTCTTTCTAATCTCCTGCATCTGTTTAACAGAATATGGACAGAAAATACTTTTCCTGACTCTTGGAGACTATCTATCATTATCCCCATTCCCAAACCTGGTAAAGATCACAAGAATCTCTCTAATTACAGACCAATCTCATTAACAAGTTGCCTGTGTAAACTCTTTGAGAGGATGGTAAACAGACTCCTGATGTTCCTCCTAGAGGAAAAGAACTACTTTTCATTACATCAGAGTGGATTTCGTAGGAACAGAAGTACCACGGACAATTTAGTAGAACTTGAAATATCCATACGCGAAGCGTTTGTTAGACGACTGCACTTAGTGTCTTTTTTTTTTTGATATAGAAAAGGCCTATGATCGCTGCTGGCGTTACGGAATACTTTGTGATTTACATGAATTCGGACTGCGGGGTAATTTGCCAGTTTTTATAAAAAACTTTCTGCAGAATCGAAGATTCCAAGTTAGGATGGGCAACACACTATCTAGGTGTTTTGTCCAAGAAGAAGGGGTTCCTCAAGGATGTATTGTGAGTGTGACTCTGTTCCTAATTAAAATTATCAGCATAGCTAAGTGTCTTCCTTTCAGTGTGAAACACTTTTTGTATGTGGATGACTTTCAGATCTCCTGCCAGTCTAGCAACATGAGTTTCATTGAGAGACAACTGCAAACCTCCCTAAATCGAATAGACAATTGGTCCAAGATTAATGGTTTTAGTTTCAACATAGAGAAGACCTCGTGCATCCACTTCTGCCGAAGGCGTGGTTTGCACCTGGATCCTGAAATATATTTAAATGGCGTTAAAATTCCAATTGTGAATGAGGCTAAGTTTTTGGGTGTTTGTTTTGACCAAAATCTGACATTCTTGCCACACTTGCACAACCTGAAGAGTAGATGTTTAAAATCTCTAAATTTTTTAAAGGTATTACGCTGCTCATCCTGGGGAGCAGACAAAGTTTCTATGCTCAGGATTTATAGGGCCCTTGTTTGCTCTAAGCTGGACTACGGATGCATTGTTTACGGCTCTGCGCGAGAATCTACTCTTCGGATGCTGGATCCAATCCACCATCCAGCTTTGCGTTTGTGCACTGGTGCATTTCGAACTTTCCCTGTACAAAGTTTGTATGTGGATGCTTATGAGCCTCCACTGTCTCTCAGGAGAGAACAGTTGTCTCTATTTTATTATATAAAACAGAAATCTCATACTAAACCTTCAGTTGATTGTACAGTATCAGATACTCAGTTGAAAAGGTTATTTGAAACTCGCTTAAGTAGTGTTCCTACATTCGTTGTAAGAATGGAGAATGTAAGCAGCACGATTGACCTGAATACAAGCAACATTTCACAGGCTCAGGTTGATAATATACCACCTTGGTCAACTCCTGAGATAAATGTTGACTTTAGCTTAAAGCAGTTTTCTAAGGAATTTACTCCAGACTATATCTACATATAGCACTTTGCAGAAATCCAACACAATGACAGGAATTTGGTTCTTATTTATACTGACGGTTCTAAATCGGATGAATATGTTGGCTCAGCCTTTGTTTGTCAGGATGAAATTGTGGCAGAACAAATTGAATCGAATTCATCTGTTTTTACTGCAGAGCTGCTGGCTATTTATTTAGCTTTAAATTATGTAATTAGAAAAGGTCATCGTGGTTGCGTTATTTACACTGACTCAGTTAGTTCTCTTTAGGCTTTGATTTCATGTGAACCTAGTTCCCACTTTATAGTGATTGAAATTCGTAAACTGTTTTGCCATCTTCTTGCAAGGAATTTTTCTATAAAATTTTGTTGGTTCCCAGGCTATGTAGGTATAAGAGGAAATGAAGAAGCTGATGCAGCTGCAAAGTCAGCTGTCTTCCACAGCATACAATGCATATTGAAGGAGGTGATTTGAAGCTAGTCGTTAAGAAACGACTAGCGGCGAGATGGCAAATCATGTGGAATGCACAAATCCACAATAAACTACATGAGATCGAACCTATGATAGAAAATTTGACACATAAGAAATTTTACGACAGGAGATCTGAGGTTATTTTTACTCGTCTGAGGATTGGACATACTGGGTTGACTCATCAATATTTTTTGAAGGGTGAAGAGCAACCAGTATGCCAGTATTGCAACTGCTATCTAAGTGTTAAACACATACTGCTCGATTGCTCTGTTTTTGAGATCAGTCGTAGACTGCATTTTCGAAACGGAAGTTTTAACCTTTATTTTCCCAAAGTCTTGATCTGTCGTCCCCCCTTTTCATAAAGACTTTTCCTGGGGTAACGATTAGTCGTTACCGTAATAAAAATCGGTTTTAATGAAAATTTTTGGCAACAGATGCCACCACTTGACGGTAGTGTGTTGTTTACCATTTGTTTCACATATTTGTGTCCAGGTGGTGTTTTGTCGACTCAAAAATTTTTATTTAGCGATTTTCTTTTGAATTTAAATATTTTTAAATTTAGGTAAAATTTACTNTTTTGGGTGTTCGTTTTGACCAAAAACTGACATTCTTGCCACACTTGCGCAACCTGAAGAGTGGATGCTTAAAATCTCTAAACCTTTTAATGGTATTATGCTGCTCATCCTGGGGAGCAGTGATAGGAGATCTGAGGTTGTCCTTACTCATTTGTGAATTGGACACACTCGACTGACTCACCAATATTTTTTGAAGGGAGATGACGAATTAGTATGTCAGAACTGCAACTGTACTGTAAGTGTTAAACACATATTTTGCAACTGTGTTGCCTTTGACCAAAGTTGTAGACAGCATTTTGGAAATGCAAGCTTTAGAGAGATTTTGGGTCAGAGGCCAAATCTACACAATATAGTGGACTTTCTGAAAGCTAATAATATGTATATAGAGATTTGATCACTTATTTATTTATTTTACAATTTTATTTATTTTGTTTTGTATATTTATATTGTATATATTTTTTGTTGTTGTTTATATATTTAATTTCGTTATATATTTCTTATGTTATTAATTAATATGTATAGAGAGATTTGTATGTATGTATTATACAGTTTTATTTTAATTATTGTATATAATTTTTGTTGTATGTTTATTTGTTTATTTATTTATTTATTTATTTATTTATTTATTTACTTGTTTATTTAATATTGTAATATGAATATTTTTCACCTTTTGCTTTGGCGCAGGTTAGCCTATATGGCTCTTGCGCCAAAAAACCCAAACAAACAAACAAACAAACAAACAAACTGATCGCCCTGTTGGAGGGGGGCTGTATTCCAGTCCTATGATATATATACTTCTAGGTCGAGATTTTCTCTCCTCTTCCGTTGTTGGCTATGTCTCTCGTCGTTTGTTCTATTCTCTGCAAGTCTCTCTCTAGTTTGTCTTTGTCCGTTCGCTGGCACGTCTACCTTGAGAATGAAATCCTTTCTTTTCTCTCTCTCTGCCTCAGGGCGAACACTCTCTGCCTTGTATCATTCTTGTAACGATGTAGCCTCCCCCCAACGAACAGGAAGTGAAGAATGGAAAGATCAAGAAATGAGAAGACAAAGAACACAAGAAAGAGTCGTTATTACTAAGCTTACAACTATCGCGTATATACAATAATATGGCATCTTGCCACAACAGAACCCTAACCATGCGCGTGGTCAGACTAATAGTGGGGCGTTAAAATTGTAAATATGTTAAACTTAATAGTCATTTGTTTTCTAACTAATTCGTTTTAGGATCAGGTGTTGTCCACGGAAATTTCCAAAATTTACAACTTTTTGGTCACTCTCGTCGAACTGGAAAAATTTCTATTTTTATTACATCTAATACAGTATTTCGAAGAAATCAGTCCCCACTGTACTAGGCTATAGATTGGCTCTGTTAAGCTTTTGTTTAAGTACTATTTCGGCTCTTTCATCATGGTTTTGTTTATGTCTTCAATTCCCTAATCGCTTAATTATTTAACTACTTCTTAAGAAATAATTTTTCTTCTAATTCTACTTAAATTTAACTACTTCTGAAATAGAAATAAGTCGAAATTGGTTACTTTGTACTCGAATATTTGTAGTCTCGGGAAAAAAGTGGAAAGACAAATTTTTATGACAAATGGATACATAAATTGTAAATTTATGGAAAATAAATAATAATATAGTAATGCACGCCGGTCGGATTTTTCTCCATGCAAAGACATTTTTTATGCTAGAGGTAGGATAAGTATTATGACAATAACTTTGAATATTACGTTACCGATCGCTCGATTTGCTGCCCACTTGGACGTGCCGCCGGCGTGCGGTGCACGCCTTGCACGCCCGGTTACGGCGGCCCTGGTTGTTAGGCAAAGGATACTGCCTGACAACAGATAACTAATTTACATCCCCACAGTTAGCGGATTATCTACTGAGTTTCCAAACCAATTATTGTGGAATGCTCCACGTAACAANGCCGGCGTGCGGTGCACGCCTTGCACGCCCGGTTACGGCGGCCCTGGTTGTTAGGCAAAGGATACTGCCTGACAACAGATAACTAATTTACATCGCCCCAGTTAGCGGATTATCTACTGAGTTTCCAAACTAATTATTGTGGAATGCTCCACGTAACAAGAAGAAACATTCCAAACGAAATTCAAAGAAAAAATTGAAAAAAGGGGAGACTGTGGCAATGCAGAGAGGAAAAGTATTGATCCAAAAGTGGCAGGATAAAAGAACTGTTACAATGCTCTCTACATTCCACAGTCCAAAAATGATTACTACACAAACTTCGAGCGGAACACAAATAATGAAACCGGAATGTGTCCTCGATTACAATCAGAGAATTGGAGGTGTTGATCTTTTAGATCAACATCTCCATTATTATCATCTGGCAAGGAAAAGGGGCAAAAAGTACTATAAAAAAATATTTTTTCTGCTGTTGGGCCTTGCAATATATAACGCACATGTTTTATATTAAAAAAATGGTGGGGGAAAAAGTCATTTATTGTTTCGTATGAGTTTATTAGATCACCTTGTAATGACTTATCACACTGAAATGATGATCGGCCAACATAGTCAAACGAGGACTCCAAGCCCTCTTAGGCTAGTTGAAAGGCATTTCCCGGCGTTTATTTCGCCAACAGAAAAAAAAGCCAACCCAACTAGATGCTGTGCTGTCTGTTGCAACAGACGCGACGACAAGGGAAAGAAAATACATAAAGAAACACAGTATTGGTGCCCAAAATGTGAGGTTGCACTATGTCCTGCATTGTGTTTTGAAATGTACTGTACCATACGAAATTATATTTCTAACTTTCATGTATAAGTCAAAATTTCAATATTTTATATACATTTTGTAAGGAGTGCGCCCTTGGGGAGACACCACCATGAGGATTGTCCCCCTTTCAAGGATGCGGTGTACTCGAATCTAAATTCGCACGGAGGTCGCCCTTAAGGTGAAAGGTTATGACCCTCGCTTTGCCCGTGATCTGTCAGGATGGCATGAGGAAGCCTTTTCCGTATGGGGGTCGCAGTTGCTGGATGCAAAGACTCACACAGAGACCGTATTTACCAATTCAATGCGTTTATTTGATGGGAAATTATGCTTACAATTGGTACACTAACGTCGGATCTTCGATAGGCATCCGTCAAAGGCAGTTCGTCGAATAGTTTGTTGTTCTTTGAGGTAGGTTCATCGGATAGTCCGTTGTTCGGTGAGGTAAGTCATCACACACACACCAAAATCACAGGAGGAGAAAGTTTGTCTCCTCAACTGACGTGGAGGTTGCGGGATGTTTCGCTGTTACCGGGAACTTGAATTCCTAGTCCTCNTTGTTGTTCTTTGAGGTAGGTTCATCGGATAGTCCGTTGTTCGGTGAGGTAAGTCATCACACACACACCAAAATCACAGGAGGAGAAAGTTTGTCTCCTCAACTGACGTGGAGGTTGCGGGATGTTTCGCTGTTACCGGGAACTTGAATCCCTAGTCCTCTTCTTTGGAAAATATCTAGGTTAATCCGTCCTCGGGGTCTGTCATTGTTGTTCTTCACAGCTTCTCAGTTTCTTAACCTCCTCATGTCCTTGGGATTTCGGGCTTCTATAACATTTTCTTCATATTTTCTTGAGATTTTGGTTGGTCCGAAAGTTGGTCCCCTGCGATTCTATTGGTCCCTGGTCTGTTGTCAGGGATGCGATTCGGGCCGAGGGGTCGACGAAAATGACCCCGTCCGGGCCGTTCTCCTCCGGAGTCGGGTCAAGCCCTCTCCCGGATGACGGTCCTGTAAATTGTCACCTAACGTCTATTTTTCCGTCCCGGAGAAGAGGAAGCTGTCTAAGCCGCCGCCGCCCCCTCCACAGGAATGTCAGCAGAACCTGCTTTGATCTCTGTAAGGTGACTGTCCAAAGTCTTGTTAACAGAACATAGCAATTAATCAATACTTCGATGATTCGTTAACAGAACATAACATAACATAACAGGAAAAACAAAAAAAAACGCAGATGGAGGGGAGAAGTTAGAACCTCGTCCAATATCCTAGTTTGTCCACAGCCGCATTAAGACGCGAAGGCATGCTTGCCACAAGATTTTGACAAAGCATGCCCTCGCGCATCTTTTCCCAACGACCAGAGACGATGTCCCAAAGGTTGTTGGGATTGGTTACGTTAAATACTGAATTAAAGATCAGAAGGCTGTCTTTCGACTTAGTTTGATTTGGAAAGGAAGGAAGGAGGGGTGTAGCAGGTGGGGATAAAAGTCTGAGGAAAGTGGGAAGGAAGGAAGGAAGATTAGAATGGGAATCCCATGGGCGTCATGCATCGCGTTTAGTAACAGAGATAAAAATAAAAGGGAGTACCGAATGGTGGTCGCTATGGACCAGTGCTTGATGCACTTTACAATTGCTTACAGTGGTTACAGAATGAGAGATAGTGCTGGTTGCACCTTACAAGCAAAAAGGTATACAATTATAGGTAAGGTGCATGATGCCGGAAAGAATACAGTTTGAAACCAGAATTAGGAATGTAATACAAATTGTGGAAATACATTGAAGAGTGCGGCTTGTACTTAACAGGGTGGAAATCCGAGTAAATTTAACAAAACCAATTCGCGGCGGAGATAGGCCAAAAGTACAGGAGGCAATGTGCTTCCAGATGACAAAGGAAAAGATGCCTACAGATGATGAATGACAAAACGATGGTTACAAAGCCGTCGCGGCACGATCAATACAGAGCACTGTGGCATGAGAGGGGAGTGCATGTAAGCACTTTACAGAGACGTGGGAAGTGAACAAAGAAATTAATACAATAAACATGTATAATACAAATATATAAAAACAAAATATAATATGTGACAAGCGAATAGAAAACATAGAAATATTTACAGAGTTTACTTTGGTGCCTTAAGCTGTAGGATGACACTTCTCAAGACTCAGTTGGTGAGGTCTTCGTCATCTTCATGGTCTAATCGCGTGGAAAAGTCGTTGGCGAATGCGTTGCAGGAGTTGACAAACTTCAGGAAGTGGTCAAAGCTATTTTTATGGGCGCACAAATAGTCTAAGTTCGGCGGCCACAATTGTCCAGGGGATTTGCAGAAGCTTATGAGGTCACTTCTGTAAGGCTCGTAGAGAGGACAGTCGAAAAGAATGTGGAACAAGTCCCCAACAGAGGAGTTGTCGCAGGGGCACGTAGCCTCGCTTCTTCTCCCGATCCTATGTAGGTAGGATGGGATATTCCCATGCCCGGTTAGGCATTGAGTTAGGTAGAATGATGGTGTGATGTACTTATACCTCTGGCCCCTCGATGTGGGTTCCTGTCCGTGGTGAGGGGACCTCCCAGAGATGGTTTAGAAAGTCTTCTTTACCATCCCTGGGATCTGAACGCCCACCCACGTGTTTGCCATGCGTGGTATCCCGTATGCCTGAAAGGGGGATCCTGGTAGTTGAAGGGCAATATAACGTTCCCAACACACTGCTTTGGCCCCTGCTTTGGATAAATGGGAGGCTCAAATCAGGCTCCGTTTGAGTCAATCGGCTGGTCGTTGAGTCATTCGTGACCCCGGCTTGGAGTCAACTGATCGATGCAGACCGGGTGGACACGTCAGTCTAGATGTGCTCTTCTTGACTGCATTGTGAGGGTATAGCTCCTGGGAAACCCTGGTGTGACGGTCTATGGGAGTCTCCCATATGACGGCATCCCCTTGTTGGGCTCCATGGTGGGTGGGTCACTAGGAGCTGAATATTTTTCTTTAATTATGGATTCAAAAAATTCAAAACGTTCTTGTGCACCAACAACAAAAACAAATGAAAAAATACCCAGTAATCCAGCGTACTTAGTAGTGCACGCAATTGAAGAGAAACCCTTGGCTAAAGCTTCTCCTTTCTTGATTCAAAAATTGTTTGAATCGACCATTGGACAGTTGAAAAAAATACAAAAATTAAGATCAGGAGATTTACTGGTGGAAACAGCTTCCCCACAACAATCGGCAAAACTTCTGGAAACAAAGACTATAGGAGAAATGGAAGTCACTGTCACTCCACATGTGACTCTAAACTCATCACGTGGGGTAATATCTGAGATCGATCTGATATCTGAAGATGAATCAGATATTCAGATTGGCCTTTCAGACCAAGGAGTCACTGCTGTTTGACGCATTTCCATTCGTCAAGACGGCAAGTTGATTCCCACCAAACATTTTATTTTCACATTTAATAAACCGACTTTGCCATCTGTCATTACAGCAGGTTATCTGCGCTGCCCAGTTCGCTCGTATGTACCAAATCCACTGCGTTGCTTTAACCTTTCAGTTCCCATTGACGAGATAACTTGTCAAGCGTGAGTCACGCGGTGTCTCCATTGACGAGATAACTCGTCCAAGTTTCAAAATTCGTTCCTGTTCTCTCTATGGACGATTTAAGTCCACCAAAGCTTATTTTACCTTCTATTGGATGTTGTTTATGACATCAGAAAATTTTGAAATCATACACCCAATAAAAGTTTAAATTTTGGACAATTTTTGCGGTCCCCACCTATTGAAAGTGTATAGATGATCGAAAATTTCGTGATGTATTTGAATGTTTACGGTAACTGATGCACATCTGTCTACAAACCGGTCTTCCCCTGCGATTTGTATGAGAATATCCCGCTAATGGCTATAAACAGCTGTTCTCAAGGACATTACATCAACTAAATTGAATAGCGGCGCGTCACGTGATCCGTCGCGATTTTTTTTTATTTGNAAACCCTTGGCTAAAGCTTCTCCTTTCTTGATTCAAAAATTGTTTGAATCGACCATTGGACAGTTGAAAAAAATACAAAAATTAAGATCAGGAGATTTACTAGTGGAAACAGCTTCCCCACAACAATCGGCAAAACTTCTGGAAACAAAGACCCTAGGAGAAATGGAAGTCACTGTCATTCCACATGTGAGACTAAACTCATCACGTGGAGTAATATCTGAGATCAATCTGATATCTGAAGATGAATCAGATATTCAGATTGGCCTTTCAGACCAAGGAGTCACTGCTGTTTGACGCATTTCCATTCATCGAGACGGCAAGTTGATTCCCACCAAACATCTTATTTTCACATTTAATAAACCGACTTTGCCATCTGTCATTACAGCAGGTTATCTGCGCTGCCCAGTTTGCCTGTATGTACCAAATCCGCTGCGTTGCTTTAATTCCTCAGTTCCCATTGACGAGATAACTTGTCAATCGTGAGTCACACGGTGTCTCCATTGACGAGATAACTCGTCCAAGTTTCAAAATTCGTTCCTGTTCTCTCTATGGACGATTTAAGTCCACCAAAGCTTATTTTACCTTCTATTGGATGTTGTTTATGACATCAGAAAATTTTGAAATCATACACCCAATAAAAGTTTAAATTTTGGACAATTTTTGCGGTCCCCACCTATTGAAAGTGTATAGATGATCGAAAATTTCGTGATGTATTTGAATGTTTACGGTAACTGATGCACATCTGTCTACAAACCGGTCTTCCCCTGCGATTTGTATGAGAATATCCCGCTAATGGCTATAAACAGCTGTTCTCAAGGACATTACATCAACTACACCGAACAGCGGTGCGTCACGTGATCCTTCGCGATTTTTTTATTTGAAAGACAATTTGTTTTTAAATAATATGCAGTAAAGGAAATTAAGTTATATGTTAAAATTTTTTAGAAATCTAATTCATAAATTGGTGTATTAAATGTTTTTTTAATTTTTTGTGGGAGTTTTTCCTGTAAAACACAAAAAAACAATGTTAGGTTAATGTGGTTCAGATTAGCATATAATATAGGTAATAACAAGAAAATAAAAAAAAATTATCAGAAAATAACGTAATACAATCGAGTATTTGCAGTAACTAGTTCAGACGTGTGTAGAAAACCTACTTCCCCTCAGGCTGTTGTTGGGAACAACCCGCGAAAGTTTACAATCAGCTGTTTTCAAGGTCGTCCAGCTGTGTATCTGTATTGAAGCTTGTATGGAGTGTCTCTTTGTGAATATTGTGTTACATGAAAAATAATAAGTTTCTAAATAATACATTATAANGGTCAAGCAATGTGGGACAAATAAAATCTTTTTCTGATAATAAGCTAATGAAAAATGTTCATATACAGAATTTTTATAAAAACTCTGCATTCTTTTATCAAAAACATGATGTTTTGCAGGAAAAGCACTTTTACGGATGCAAGTATTTTTACAAATGTGGTATTTTCTTTCAAATTCGCGCTACATTCACTCTGTTTTTTGTTTTCTAGCAAAGTCATATTACAGTTTACCGTAGTTTTGTATTTTGTTTATCACGAATTTGAAATTATAATAAAATTTGAAATTTCCGAACAAAACAGAAAATAATATATTTATTTATATAAATTCGCTAAAAATATCGTAGATTTATTAGTCACACACATCCTTTGTTCGAAAACAAAACAAACCACAGCCTTTTAGCTACAGCAAGTAAGAAGATATTGCCATTATTCACACTACTTCTCTAATTACTCTCCCAGCAGGGAGTGGAGGAGTCATCTGAGGGTCGAAGTCCACACAAGTTTTCTTAGCGATAATGTATAAGAAAAATTATTTTTATATTATTTCGACGATTTCTACAATAATCGACGATACTATGCAATTTCGCATGCAATTCTTTACATATTTTCTCATATTATGTAACAGCGAGAAGAAGGGTTCAGTTTCCCAAATAACTTATAACTTCACAGTTCTAAAATAATGTTTACTAACCTAAATACTAAGAATAAATTTGTGAACCCCCAGGGAAGTCAGGGACGGTCTCACTTGTCAAGATGCTATGTTACGATAGTCATTCCTAGTGTCGGGACTTCTGCTCTATGTCGGTCGAGTGGAGGGAGAGTAATCGGGGTCGACGATAAGGCGTAGACCGTATACGAGTAAAGGAGTATACCATTTACAAATAAAACAAGAATTTATTCAAATAGACAAGATTGACAAAAACTACAAACATTAATCTTGACGCTAAAACGCCTAAGAGCTAGAGAGAGAGAGAGAGTTTACACGGATTTTCATACCTCTTTGTAGGTTTCCACGACGATTTTAGTTCAATAATGTCACACATCTTATAAATGGGTTTTTAGGGAAATCCAAATTGACACAAGTATAAAAGTTCGCGACTAACGGTTGGAGTAATGCGACTATTCGATGTTGGAGGTTCGGAATTTATCGCGGGTTCGGAGAATCAACGCGACGGTATCCGATGTCGTCACGTGATCGGTTGTTATAGGAGATAAAGGTTATAGGTGTTTCCGGGACCCAAAACAAATGACGACATTTGGATAAGTATAAACTTTTGTGCAAGTCGAGCTGCAGGCTGTGTGGGAACAATAGATTGTTGATAGTTATGAAAGGAGGGTTTCAAATGTTCTCAACTAAGATCATTATTTTCAATCCGTTATATAACAGACTAAAAAATAATTAAATTTTTAGAATAATAAATTCCGGATCTCACACATTAGCTAATTAGAGCTAAAAATGACAGAAACAAGCAATTTTATAACGATTGTTTACATATTTCAAAGATTGTAGCCTTAGTGGGATGGCACTTAGCGGAAATTTGATCTCTACTGTTTTCACAGATGGCTGATTTGTTGATCTAATATTAACATAGACAGAAAGTAACCAACTACAGTATAACAGAAGATAACTATCAATTTTATCAGCCAATAATCTGCCTCCTCGCCTCTAATTACTTTACACTGGGAGAGGACAGTATTTCGCGAAATATTTATGGCCCGGAGGTGGTAACAAAACGTTTATTGGTTGATACAGTCAAAAGACACATACAAGAAAGCAAATCAAAGCTTAGATCGCTACAGACTTGGTTACAGTTTCTACAAAACTCCTCCTTTCCATGTTATATCTATGGAACACCCTTCTTTTGTTTATTGGATGAAACAAACCTTTGTTCACATGCCTGTTGAGCAGTAATTGGTATATTATAGCTAATTGACTATCCTTCAACAAATAAGCATCGACTCTGGTTTGTAGGGTGGGAATTTTCTTGCAAAAAGCCATGCCTTCTAAGAGATATTTTGTCAGCTACAAACATATACAAACAATTATAAATAATTATTCTCATTTATTTTTACCTGAGTTTAGTAAATTTACATGTATATTTGTACTGTTTTACTTCTATGAACGATTTTTCAAAATCATCCAGCCATAAGTCTTTCTAAAAACACAGTACTTCCGAATTATCATGGTACTTCCGTAAAAAAATAATACATGTATTATCATTCATATAATAAGATGATAATCGTTTATTACAGTGCTCTGTTATTATAATAGTATAAATAACATAACAAAATCAAGTATACACCATCGATATACACAAAAGGTGTGTTGACCTAGATTTACAAACTTCAACCCCTCCCAAACCAGTGGCGTTGTAACTATATTCTATCTCTACGTCGGATTACAAGGCTGCAGTTATATATATTTCTTTTGAGAAAATAGACCTGTCAATGTAAGATGTAACAGAGTGATCAAATGTTTATACAAAAAAGTTTTTTGACTTTTTCAAATCTTAAATTTTATAAATTTTTGTAAATGTATATATGTTATAGTCAACAATCATAAATGGTGATACGTTATTCATATTTCTGTAAAATTATTTACATATAAAAGCATTTAGAAAGAACTTCCAAACACCTTCATCTAATTATCAATTTTCAGATAAACTTGTAATAAAAATTAGTCAAATAGAAACGTGTATTGTACTGTAAGTTCAAAAGTTTCCGATACTGGGTTCTCAAATGACTGCAATTTATGACTGCAATAAATAATGTCAGATGTATGTTCCTAGAATGTCTGTCTCTTTGTACTTACAGCCTATGTCAAGTGTCTTCTTGCCAGTTTTGCGTTATGTGAAAAATAATAAGTTTCTAAATAATACATAATAAAATAAATAAAGTTGTATATAAAATTTAAAAAAAAATGCATTTTATAAAATGGTGTATTATAAATTATTCTGATTTTTGTGGCAGTTTTTCGTAAAACATTTCATGCATATTATAAGAGAAATATTTTAGTAAAAGAAAATATGTTATTCAAATTTCTATAAATTTATTTACCGATAAAAGCATTTAGAAAGAACTTTTGAACACCTGGCTATAATTACCATTTCTTAGAAGGGAGACTTGTAATAAAACTTGCTCGTTGTAAATGTTTATTGTACTCTAAGTATAAAGGCTTCCGATACTGGAATCTTTTGTTGTTACTTGCTTGTTTCCCGAATTTATGACTGTATTTCCTTTGAATAATTGTACAATATCTCACTCTTAGTCTTGATCTTCGAGTATCAAGTGGTGTTTTAGTTTTGTTCATACAGTTGTACTTTTGGATATCCGTCAGCCTGCTTTTCTGTATTATCAAGTAAGTTTATGATAAATCTATTTATTCTGGAGATTATCATCTAATTTTTAGCGCGTAAGATAAATATAAAACGGGTTTTTAGATAAATTTTTCTTATTTGTAGAATCCAGACATTCTTTACTTACTTCTGTTTTTTGATTATATATTCAGCTACTTTTATCAAGTAAGTTTATGATAAATCTATTTATTCTGGAGAATATTATCTAATTTTTAGCACGTAAGATAAATATAAAACGGGTTTTTAGACGATTTTTCTTATTTGTAGAATGTCTGATAGCGAATCAGAACATATGCCAATCTCGGAAAGCGGCTCGGAGAGCTATATCCCGAGCATTGATGATTCGAGTAGTTTTGCTGAATCTGGAAGTGATGATGCTCGCACCTGGTGTGAAGCAGACGTCAGTAGATATCCGACGCCTCTTCCACGATTTCTGTTTACTGGGACTCCTGGATGTCGGTTCTCTACTAATCAAGTAAAAGAACCGTTAGATTATTTTGAACTGTTTTTCGATGATGAATTAGTTAATTGGATAACTTCCGAAACAAACAGATACGCTATGATGAAGCCACAGACATCCAGGAGCCAGTGGAACCCTGTTTCAATACAAGAAATGTTTGTTTTTTTTAGTGTTATAATCCTTCAAGGTATTATTCATAAACTGGATGAGAGAATGTATTGGACCACGAACGAAACACTTTTCACACCAAGTTTTCGAAGAATAATGTCTAGAAATCGTTTTTGGCAAATAAAACAAAATTTGCATTTTACAGATAATCAAAATTATAATCCGCGAACTCATCTAAACCCTAAACTAAATAAAATTGGCCAATAGTTCAAAATTTATGTTCAAAATTTTCGCGTCTTTATGTCCCAGAAAGGGATATAGTGGTGGATGAGAGTTTGATGCTGTTCAAAGGACGTCTTTCGTGGAGACAATACATGCCTCCTGAACGGTCTCGTTTCGGTGTGAAATTCTACATGCTATGCGAGTCCGCATCTGGATATTTGTACAATTTTATAATTTATACCGGAAAAAATACTGTTTTAAATGAAAAATATAAAGATATGTTTATTACTTCAAAAATTGTATTATCATTTGCGGACTCGTTGTTAGGCAAGGGCTATCGTCTAACAACAGATAATTATTATTTTTCCCCACATTTAGCTGATTATCTGGTTACGGTCCAAACGGATTTCTTTGTACCTGTGCGGACGACCAGACAACAGGTCCGGCTGAGGTTAAAAATAAAAAATTGAAAAAGGGAGAAACAGTGGCGATGCAGAGAGGTAAAGTGATGATTATGAAGTGGCAAGACAAAAGAGCCGTCACTTTACTCTCTACTGTCCACAACCCATGAATGGTGAGCAAAGAAACTCATGCCGGTAAAATAGTTATAAAGCCACAGGTTGTTGTCAACTAAAACGACACAATGGGAGGTGTTGGTTTTTTAGATCAGCATCTTCGAGATTATCCAGTGGCGAGAAAAAGAGGGAAGAAATTTTATAAAAAGGTATTTTTCCATTTATTAGATATTTGCATGTATAATTCTTTTGTTTTATATAAAAAAAATGGTGGCACTTTGGAACACTTGGAATTTCGGATTAATGTAATAGAATCAATTATTCAAAAATATCACACCGAAACGAGGGTTACCAGACATGGTCAGCCAAGAACTTCAGGTCCGAGAACTCTAGGTCCACTTAGACTAACGGAAAGACATTTCCCGGACCTTCTTTTGGCGACCGACAAAAAAAAAGCTCCCACGAGACGCTGTGCCGTATGCAAAACTAAGCATGACGGTGCAGGTAAAAAATTAAGAAAAGAAACTAGGTATTACTGCCAAGAATGTGATGTGCCTTTGTGTGCGGCACCCTGTTTTAGAATTTATTACACAGAAAAAAATTTTTAAGTACATTTATTTTTTTACATCAATTTTAACTTTTTAACTATAATATTTAAATATATATTTTTATGCGTAAATATATAATTTTTATTTTTATCCACTTTTTAATACTATGTATGTACAAATGTATAATTTTATATCTTATTATTATTTTTTATACTTATTATATAATCACTGCAAATATATAAATAATATTGTATTTTATAATTGTAATTATTTAAAATGTTTTTGCAATCGGATTATCACCCATGGTTTTCTCAAATTTTAAATTATTTGTTTACAAAAATAATAACATAAGATGTAAAACAAGCTACTACAGCTTTTTTATGTATACCCTCCTGTAAAAAAAAAATTTTTTCCGTAGTATAATAAAACTTTGATTGATTGATTGATAATTTGATTATTTAAAATGTTTTTATATCAATAAATTTGTTTTCATTTTGTATTTTGTCATGTTTTCATTTTTAAATTATTTTTAAAGCTAACCGACGAATGGCGTCTTTTCTGCACGACGACGAGTCATGCAGGAAAGCCACCGTTGCAGGTTGCCCCTGTAATGTTGGCTATCCATAGGAAAAGATGCCATTCAGGAACCAATTTTTATAAATTAACAAAAATCGAAAAAAAACACTTTTTCCAATTCAAATAAAGAATATTTTTAAATAATAATAATAATGGGTTGGATTACAAAATGATATTTTTTTTTTAATAAGGGAATGAAGGGGTTAAATGCCAGCGATTTGGACATTTACAAACAGCGTGTTGAGGGAAAAGCATATGCGCACAGTGTGGAACTGAAGGCCACCAGAGTACTGAGTGCTCCAGTAGTCCATGCTGTGTGAATTGCAAAGATGCCCATCCTGCCTACTCTTGAAAATGCCTAGCATGGCAGAGAGAGAAAAAGATCCAGCGAGTAAAAACCATTAACAACATACCATACCCCGAGGCTCGGCGAATGGTCACTCAAAGCACAGCAGTGAAACAGAAAACATTTGCTTTCATGTTGAAATCCACAAAGTTATGTGGGGTTTAAACTGATATCTTTGTCTCCCCAAGCGCCAACAACCAAGCAGAGTCCATGGCTATCTACCAAGCTCTGCTATGGATTCAGGATAATAGTCACCGTTTGGGGGTTAAAAACTTCCGCATCTACAGTGATAGTAGAATCGCACTTCATCAGATATTCAAGATTAACAACACGTTTCCTATTGTAAACAACAGTGTTAGTACCCTTCTGGACCTCATCAGCAAGAATATTATTGTATCTCTACATTGGGTTAAAGGGCACTCCGGTGATACTGGGAATGAGCGGGCTGATCTTGCTCGCTCAGCCCCTAAGTCTTTTAGCACTACCTGCTACAGTAAAGTGAGTACTACCTATATATGGAAGAACATTCACGACATCATCAGGAATGCATGGCAGCTTCGATGGAGCAACTGTGATACTGGTAGGCTCACCCACAAGTTCTTCCCTGTAATTCCTGAGAAGTGTTTGAAGCCCCACCTAGGTACTTCTTTCCAGCTTACGCAGCTGGTCACTGGTCATGGTAACCTAAGGACATACCTAAAGAGATTCCTAAATAAGACTGACGGGTTGTGTGTGTGTGGTCTTGGAGAGGAAGAGGACTCTCAGCATTTAATTTACCACTGCCCTCTATACTCAAGTCAACGGAAGAACCTTATTGATGCAGTGACTAACAGTGGTGAGCACTGGCCTTGTGCTCTTAGTGCCTTCACCAGCAATAAAAATAACTTTATTGCTCTCAAGACTTATGCAAAGGCCATCAAAATACTGGACTAACTCCACAGTGCTGTTGTGTCCTGTTTACTACTTACTACTTACTGTGTCCTCCAGTGTGTCTTCAGCGGCCATTGGTTGAGGGCTCCGAACTTATTTCTCCCTTTGGTACGCTGTTGCACTCTCTCTTCGGTATGTCCTATTTCTGCTATATATTCTACATGTATATATATACTGTATAATGGCTTTATGTATATTTGTAATCAATGTAAGCCAATCATTGGTGTTTGCTTATGTACCTCTCGCTGTAATTATGTTTGTTTATTTTCTTAATTTGTGATTCATTTTAATGTAAGTCTTTCCACAAGTCCTTAACTATGTCGCGTGTATCTACTGTTATATGTATAGTTGTCATCTAGTGTATGTAATGTATTCATTGAAGTATTTGTATACCTATTTTATAATTGTACTCTCATTGTCCCGCCAATTTTATGTTGTTCCCTTATTATTGTATCTCACTGTTTATATCATCTATTATTATGTAATCATTTGTATTGTTTTTCTTATTAATAAATGCGATGCAGGGCGCCCATGGGTCCCATGACCCTAGGTTACTACTTTCCATCTATCCTATCTAACTTTATTTCCACTTCATTCTAACTTCTTCTCAGCCAACTTTGAACCTTCCTCCTTTTATCGTCTTACCAGGCTATACCCATGGGTTTCGGCCTTGGTCCTTTGTTCCTTTGTTCCTTTGTCTCCCCAAGCGAATCTCTTACTTGCAATGCCAAATGTTTAATACTCCCGTCTACACAAACACCAGAAAAGGAGATCACAAAAGGAAAAACGCCTCTGCCTAAAACAGGGGTAATTACAAGAAATTTGGGTTCTAAAAAGGCTAGTAAGAACCCACTAAACAAACAGAGAGTGAAAGCAGCTCTCTCTAAATCTAAAAAATCAGAGGCTCAGTCCATGAGTGAGTTCTCTGATATCTCTGATGAAGAAAATAATATGGAGGTAATTCAACCAATGTCGCCTCCAAAAGGAAAATCATCAGTTAAACTGAAGAGGGACACTTTTTCTAAGAATGCTGCCTCAAACACATAATGGATTATAAAATAATCCAATGGAACTGTCGTGGTTTCCGCAACAACTTCTTTGACATTAAACACCTGACATCATCTGCCTCATCTCTCTGCGTGGCACTCCAGGAAACCCATCTGAAACCTGGAGAAAGAATTACTATAAAAGGATTCAATCTCTACCGCAAGGATGATGATAGCCACAATCGTGCCAGTGGAGGTGTGGCTATTTTGGTTTCAAATCACATCCCATCCTTACCGGTGCAAATAACTACTGATTTACAAGCTGTGGCAGCCAGAATATCTATTGGCGTAACTGTCACAGTTTGTTCTATATACTTGCCACCAGATGTCAGAGTGAATGAGAATGAATTGGATACTTTGGTTGAACAGCTGCCAACACCATTCCTTTTACTTGATGATTTCAATGGCCATAATCCAATGTGGGGCAGTCCGGACATCAATCCCCGAGGCAGAGCCATTGAGAGATTAATAGGTAATCAGCAAATGTATTTATTTAATACTGGAGAAGTGACATACTTCCATGCCCCAACAAGAACTTTCACTGCCATTGATTTATCATTAGCGAGTCCAAACCTGTTTTCAGCATTTATATGGGAGGTAGGATCTAATCCACTCTCTAGCGATCACTTCCCAATATTTTTAAAATATCGAGGCAGAGAAAGCTGTGAAACAGCCCGTCCACCACGCGGGAAACTTGAAATGGCAGATTGGCCTGCATTTTCCTCTTTGGCTAACATCACTGAGGAAATGGACAATATTGCTGATATCAATGATGCAGTGGAAGTTGTCACTTCCAGTATTATTTAGGCAGCTGATAAAACAATGGGTAAAACCTCAACTAGATATCCAAAACATCCAAAACCATGGTGGGACCAGAATTGCGAGGCAGCATTTAAAGCACAAAAGAAAGCATGGGGAATTTTCAGAAGATACCCCACTGCCCAAAATTTGGTTGCTTTTCAAAAAGCAAAGGCAAATGCCAGAAAAATAAGAAGGCAAAGCCAAAGGGATTCTTGGAGGGAGTATGTTTCAAGCATAACATCTTCCACTAGCTCAAAAGCAGTCTTGGGTAAAATCCATAAAATTAATGGGAAATATGCTTCTCACTCTCTGTCCATGCTGGAAAATAATGGCACAATAATCAGCGATATACAGGGTATTGCTGATATTGGGTGAAACATTTTCTGCTTTATCCAGCAATATTGTATATTCAAGGAATTTTCAGGCTTATAAAGCCCAAAGAGAAAAACAGTGTTTAAACTTTTACTCCTCATCTAATGAGGAATATAATGTGCCATTCACTAGAATTGAATTAAATACAGCAATCTCTCGCTCGGGGAATAGTGCTGTAGGCTTGGATAAAATTTACTACAGCATGATTAAAAATCTGTGAAACAATTCCCTTTCTAATCTCTTGCATCTGTTTAACAGAATATGGACAGAACATACTTTTCCCAACTCTTGGAGGCTATCTATCATTATTCTCATTTTCAAACCTGGTAAAGATCACAAGAATCCCTCTAATTACAGACCAATTTCTCTGACAAGTTGTCTCTGTAAACTTTTCGAGAGAATGGTAAACAGGCGTCTAATGTATCTCTNTTGTGTATTCAAGGAATTTTCAAGCTTATAAAGCCCAAAGAGAAAAACAGTGTTTAAACTTTTACTCCTCATCTAATGAGGAATATAATGTGCCATTCACTAGAATTGAATTAAATACAGCAATCTCTCGCTCAGGGAATAGTGCTGTAGGCCCGGATAAAATCCATTACAGCATGATTAAAAATCTGTGAAACAATTTACTTTCTAATCTCTTGCATCTGTTTAACAGAATATGGACAGAACATACTTTTCCCAACTCTTGGAGGCTATCTATCATTATTCTCATTTTCAAACATGGTAAAGATCACAAGAATCCCTCTAATTACAGACCAATTTCTCTGACAAGTTGTCTCTGTAAACTTTTCGAGAGAATGGTAAACAGGCATCTAATGTATCTCTTAGAGAAAAAGGAATACTTTTCACCACATCAGAGTGGTTTTCATAGGAACAGAAGTACCACTGATAACCTGGTAAACCTTGAAACATCTATATGCGAAGCGTTTGTTTGACGACAGCACTTAGTGTCTGTGTTTTTTGACATAGAGAAGGCCTATGATCGCTGTTGGCGATACGGGATACTTCGTGATCTACACCAATTCGGATTGCGAGGTAATTTGCCAATTTTTATAAAAAACTTTTTACAGAATCGAAGATTCCAAGTTAGGATGGGCAACGCTTTGTTTAGGCTCTTCACACAAGAAGATGGTGTTCCTCAAGGATCTATTTTGAGTATGACTCTGTTCCTAATTAAAATTAACAGCATAGCTAACTGTCTTTCTTTCAGTGTGAAACACTTTTTGTATGTAGATGACTTTCAGATCTCCTGTCAGTCTAGTAATATGAGTTTCATTGAGAGACAACTTCAAACTTCTCTAAATCGCATATATGATTTTTCCAAGACCAATGGGTTTACGTTTAACCTTTAGGTGACTGGATAGCCCCGCCCACGTGTTTACAGGTAGGTTGTAAAATGACCAAGGTCAATATAGGTCAAAAAGGTCATAAAATTTTAAAAATTTACCAAAAATCAAGTTATCGTTATATTCATATGAAAAAGATTATATATCTATATTAGTATGTTTATTTTTAAATACAACATTTTTCAATANCGTAGGAACAGAAGTACCACTGATAACCTGGTAAACCTTGAAACATCTATATGCGAAGCGTTTGTTTGACGACAGCACTTAGTGTCTGTGTTTTTTAACATAGAGAAGGCCTATGATCGCTGTTGGTGATACGGGATACTTCGTGATCTACACCAATTTGGATTGCGAGGTAATTTGCCAATTTTTATAAAAAACTTATTACAGAATTGAAGATTTCAAGTTAGGATGGGCAACGCTTTGTTTAGGCTCTTCACACAAGAAGAAGGTGTTCCTCAAGGATCTATTTTGAGTGTGACTCTGTTCCTAATCAAAATCAACAGCATAGCTAACTGTCTTCCTCCCAGTGTGAAACACTCTCTGTATGTGGATGACTTTCAGATTTCCTGCCAGTCTAGTAATATGAGATTTATCGAGAGACAACTGCAAACCTCCCTAAATCGCATATATGATTGGTCCAAGATCAATGGCTTTACGTTTAATGCAGCGAAGACATTGTGCATCCACTTCTGCCGAAGGCGTGGTTTGCACCTGGATCCTGAAATTCATTTAAATGGGGATAAAATTCCAATGGTGAATGAGGCTAAGTTTTTGGGTGTTTGTTTCGACCGAAAACTGACATTTTTGCCACATTTGCGCAACCTGAAGAGTAGATGTTTAAAATCTCTAAACCTTTTAAAGGTACTATGCTGCTCATCCTGGGGAGCAGACAAAGTTTCTATGCTCAGGATTTATAGGGCCCTTGTCCGCTCTAAGCTGGACTACGGTTGCATTGTTTATGGCTCTGCGCGAGAATCTACTCTTC
>NW_019386036.1:73506-75202 GCF_000671375.1 Centruroides sculpturatus
CTACAATTATATATAAGTTTTATGCATGTACGTATTTTCGTTTTCAAGTTATTACACATTAATAAAAAACAAACGTATTAATTTTAAGCAAATTTTCACTATAATATAGTAAAATTTATTTTTTATTTAACATAAGTAAAAATTAAAAAATATATACGTAAGTATAATAATTATAATATATTTGTCGAAATTTTACAAAAAAATCAATTTGAGTAGATATAAAATACATATAAAAAATGTAAACATGTAGACAAAAATGCATCTATGATGCTGGCAGGTACAAATCTGTAAGAGAGTATTTATTTATTGAATATGCTGCATAATGCTAATACATATAAATTTAATGTGAAACTCGATTACATACCTTACTAGTAATTGCAAAAATAAAGAAATAATAAAAAATAAAAAAGTAGAAAAAATGCATCTATGATGCTGCAAGCACTAAATCTGTAAGAAAGTATTTATTTATTGAATTTACTGCAAAATGATAATTCAAATAAATATAATGTTAAATGTGTGATCAGAATTATATCACATACTTATCCTATCAGCAATGATGTTTTGGAAAACATTCAGGATGTAATCCTTTCAAACAATGCATACATATTGTTCTAGATCTTCTCTTTAGGCCTAAACTAGTGCAAACACAGCATCTAGATTCTTTCTTTGCTGGCAGTTTTCGCAAATCTCTTGGTCCTAGAGGATGAGGATCTTCCGGTTGTTGTTTGGTCGCCATCCATTCCGCCTCCAAGCTCTCTATTATTGATACGTAAAAGGCGTATCTGGGTTTTAGCTTTCCTGGGCCTCCAAAATTTGTTTTGTATAGTATATATGAGTTCAACACCATCCTGCCTATGATGTTGAACCCAACTTTCTTCCAGTATTTCACGGTCTTTCTCTCATCCAAGTACGCATATAACATCATATCTGACGTATCGACCCCACCCATAAATTTATTGTATTATAATATTATTTCTGGCTTTGATTTAGTTACATTACGTTTAACAATTTCTTTTGCACGCGCCCTCGCATGGCTGGATAGTAGCAAGAACGGAACTTTTTGAGATGCCTTTTCTCTAAATCCACAGGCTAACAACGGCCCGGATCTAAAATAAGATGTTTGGCCCACGGAAAACTTCGACGATTTTAGTGGGGCCTTCAGTTGATTGTACAGTATTAGATACTCAGCTGAAAAGGTTATTTGAAGCTCGCCCGAGCAAGTGTCCCTTCATTTGCCATAAGAATGGAGAATGTGAGCAGCACGATTGATTTGAACACAGGCAACATTTCACAGCTAGAGGTCTGTAATATATTTCCTTGGTCAAACTATTGTGATGAATGTTGACCTTAGCTTAAAGCAATTTTCAAAAGAATTAACCCCAGATTATGTCTACAGGCAGCACTTTGCAGAAATTCAACATGATGACAGGAATTTAATTCCTATTTATACAGATGGATCTAAATCTGATGATTACGTTGGCTCAGCCTTCGTCTGCCAGGATGAAATCGTGGCAGAACAAATTGCATTGAATTCTTCCATCTTTTCTGCAGAGTTGCATGCTATTCATTTAGCTTTAAAGTATATAAATAGGAAAGGTCATCGTTCCTGTGTTATTTACACTGACTCAGTTAGTGCACTTCAGGCTTTGATTTCATGTGAACCTAGTTCTCACTCTATAGTGATTAAAATTCGTAA
>NW_019386036.1:75315-100507 GCF_000671375.1 Centruroides sculpturatus
GACTCTTGCCTGTTTCCAGGCCCTAGGAAAAATGGCATGTCGTAAACAGTTATTAAATAAATTTATAAAATGATGTGGAATCAGGTTCCAAAAATTGATGGCTATTTCTGTTGTAATTCCATCCAAACCCGGAGCTTTACGTTTTCCCATTGTCAGGAAAGCCCTATCAATCTCTTTATCTGTAAAAGGTTGAATATCCTCAGTATCCTCCAGTATATCCTGTTCCAGTCGAGTCTGATGTTGCCACTCTGAATCAGAAGAAGGGTCATCTTCAGGGCAGTAAATATCTAATTGCGTGGTCATTGCCTGAATTAATGAAGGAGGTTCATTTCCAAAATTGCAATCGGTCATAATCTTTGTCTTACGAAGTTTATTACAACACATTTTTGTCAAATAACCCCATGGGTTAGTTGAGGTTCTTGTACAAAAGTTGCACCAACTGTGCATTTTTTCCTCCTTGATTGTATTTTTATAAATTCTCTGGCTAGCAAGGTAATTTTCTCTATGCTGATTTCTTGCATTATAATCTCTACATCTTTGATAAATTTTCCTTAATCTTTTTGTTGTTCTTCGTAGATCGCTCAGCCGTGCTGTCCACCATGGGACGCTTTTCCTAGTCACAACCTTTTTTGGAATAAAAGTCTCACAAGCCTTTGAAATAAGTTCTATGTTAATGTCAATTTCATTTCTAGAATTCACGGGATCATCCGAATAGATAAAAGTAAGGTTGTTCTCGAGAAATTCCTTCATTTCTGTCCAGGCAGCCCTATTTAGAGCATACTTACATCGAGGAGTAGAGATCAAGGTGTGATTATCCTTAGTACCAGTTAGGTCAAAGGCAATGTAATCATGGTCACTTAATGTTTCATCAGGGAGTACCCTCCAGTTTTCAATCCTAGTATAGTAACCAGCACTACAAAAAGCCACATCAATCCATGAGCTATCTCTTGCGGAATTAAATGTGGGGGATGATAAGGGATTATTCAGGATCAACAGATCATTATATGCCAAGAATTCTTCAAGAAGACGGCCCCGTCTGTCCAAATTATTCCCTCCCCAAGCAGGGGAATGTGCATTGAAATCCCCTGCCATAATTATATGAATCCCTTGAAAAGCTTCGATTATTCTTTGTAAATCATCAATAAAACTTTCAGTGTCAACTCCTTTCGGGAAATAAACGTTCAGAATAATGATTCTTTCTTCTTGAATCATAATTTCTGAGACAATGATATTTTCATTACTATATTTCTCGTGATGAAGTATTGATAAACTAGTATTCAACACGAGGGTAATGGCCCAAGGGAATTGATTTGTTCCTTTAAGGATAGGGCAGAAGGTTGGGAGGCACGATGGAATGTTTTTACGACAATATGGTTCCTGTATCAGTGCCAAATCATAATATTTTAACTGCTTACTGAGCAAAGAAGTAACTGAGATACTTCTTTCTAAATTGCACTGCAGAATACTTAAATAAATCTTACTCTCCTGATCCATAATCAGTTCTTAGAAAAATAAGAGATTTAATTCGCTGATATACTGGACATGTACTATCTCGAGCATTGTGCTTGCAGTTTTTTGTTTTATCTTGATGGCAATTACAACATATGGGACTCTCTTTTTTATGTGGACAATCTTTGTAAGGGTGGTCCTCCATACATTGACTGCACGTGTATATAGACTGCGGACAGTCTTTTGCAGAATGGTTAAACTGGCAGCATTTATAACACTGCAGGACCGGACTGAAGTCCACTATCCTGCAGCGTGACCATTCTATGTTTATCTTACCTAATTTCAAGAGTGACTTTTTTAGAAGAGGGGATACCTCCACCACCCAATTTTTATACGTAGTCTCTTTTTTCCCTAGCTGAAATTTGATACGGAATTGCTTAAGAAATTCCTCTTCAGTGTATGTTTCTTCTATCAATTTATTTTGTATATAGATTTGATGAGGAATGTCCTCCCTAGGAATGTCCGTATGGACAGAGAATAGCACCATGTGAGGTAATCTTTTCCTGGGTTTGCGTGTAATAAGATCTGGGATATTTTCTTTAATGCTTTCCTCTAGTTTTGCGGCATCACCACAGCCACCTAGCTCCACAGCGATTCCCCCTCCACTTATCTTGCGTAGATTGTCAATCCCAATATGTAAATCAGATGGTCTTATCTTGGTCTGCATTAATTTTCTGACAGCATCGCTATTATTATTTTCTTTATTTTCTTTATTTTTACTGTATACCAGTAAAACTTCTCTTGATGAAGCAGATGTGACGACCTCGCGGCGTTCCTGCAGTTGCTTACCCTGTTTTACCACTGAACTGTACAAAGGTGCAGGGAGAACATGATGAGAGACCTTGTCCTCAATGTCATCAAGTTTCTTTATTATCAATTGTTGAGTATCGTTACATTTTTCCATCGAAGTAAACAATGAGCCAACATTCAGTAATGCCTTTTCAGCAAGCCTAATCATTTTTGTAAATTGATCAGTTATAAAATTAACATGCTGTTTTGCGCTAAAATGGCCTTTAGGGTTGTCAGCTGCATATCTTTTAATTTCGTCTAAAGTTTCATTAGATTTATCCAAAAACTCCTCAATGATATGTGAAGTCATTGTAGAAGAAAGTTAATAATTCACTATATAATAATCCAATAATATTATAAATGATATAAATAAAATCCAGAGCCGATTTCAAAAATATATATCAGTCTATATTTNACTGTGCATATAATTTAGATATTACTGATAAAGGACACTTTAAACTTGAAGACAAAGAGAGATTTTATTTTACAGACTATACAACGTGAAAGCGGGAACAAGAATGAGGAAGTGTGTTGCCGGTGTGCAAACTACATAACGGACCCTGGTGGTGGAACCCGGTTTAACAAAAATTAAATATTTTTCTTTAACACTCCTTTTAAATTTTTACATGTTTGTTACATTCACTGCAATCAAGATTTAAGATACAGGTCCAGAGTGCATAGGAAGCAGTCTCATTTAAATTTACAGACTTATATACAATTTCTAAAGTACTCAAACTTAATCCGAGATAGTGGTTTTGTAAATATATCACCCAACTGTTTGTTGCTGTCTATGTGCTTTACTGTTATTTCTGTTCCTATCTTTTCCTTTACAAAATGGTATTTAACGTCAATATGTTTGGTTCGTTGAGAGGCTTTCTTATCATCTTTAGTAATCATGTGAATTGCACTGTTGTTGCCAACGTACATTATTGTAGGTTCCTTACTTAGCATTTATAGTTCTAATTCGAAATTTCTCTAATAGCTTCACTGGCAGAAACGTATTCTGCTTCAGCAGTGGATAATGCAACAGTTCTTTGTTTTCTGGAGTGCCACGATACTGCTCCTCCTGAATACATTAGTAAGTATCCTGATGTGGAACGTCTATCCTCAAAATTCCCAGCAAAGTCTGCATCACTATAGGCCTACAGAGCTAGTTTTTCGTTGCCATTGTATAAGATTCCATAATCAGTAGTTTCTCTTAAGTATCTTAAAATTCTCTTAGCTTGAGTCCAGTGATAGATAGATAGATATTTTATTGTAACTTACTGGAGTACAGTAAATACTGGGTGCCACAAATGTATAACCCAGTTAGACATGGTACTAGATACATAGAAGTACGATGATATAAAGTAAAAAAATAATAATAATAAGAATAATAACAATAAAGAGAAAATNATAAGGATTTCGACTTTGGGGTATAGAACTGATAGATGATTCCTTCACTCTATTTTTATGATAAACAGAAAAGCGGTTCGTTTTATTTCTTATTTACAAAAAATTTGATGCTCAGAGTAATGAGCTGCAGAGTTTTGTAGTGTAAATTTGTATTCTTTATTTCTTATGACCAGGACTGCATTAACGCATGAGCACATCAATCCTTGGTTTCTGAACAGCTTATCACTTCTTGCGGCTAATATTTTTTTTATATCTGTAACTGTGTAGCTCGATTTTCAATCGAGATATTTGCAAGTGATTGATTATGTATTTTTTCTTATTGTGTAACGGCAGGGACGGTTTGTTTTCTCTAGAAAATTTATAGGTTGACGGCAAAAATGTTAGTTTTATCTGAAATAGTATTTATAATGGCACTGTGGAATGTCAAGAGATAATGATAATGTAAGTAATGTATTAGCATGTATAATTTCTCAAACATTTATAGTCAAAACTTTTACTTCGTGAAATGTGAATACAGATAAAACACGAGCTTGAATTCAAAAGAAGTATCTGAGATAGACACTTCTGAAATGAAAAATTACAAATGATTTTCTTTCCCACTGGAATTCAATCCCAGATCTTCATGTCAGACACTTTTACTGCCTTCATTCCTAATTTTTATCCTTCAAACATTTAAACTAGAAAATTTTAAAGTTTCATTTATTTAAGAATACCAGTGTGTTAAGAGGTAACAGCATGAGCTCTAACGATAATAAGGAACTTGTATGCGCTGTTGTTCAAGTTTTTGGTGAATAACCTCCTTGTTATGCGGTCTGGATCTATTCTCAGCTGGTCATTGCAATATTAGAATTTATGTATTTGAAGACGAAAGATTTATAGCTAAATATACGCGATTTATTGCGTTTTTATTATGGGAATTGTCTGCTTTATTAATGTGGCAGGCGGTTCCTTATTTAAGTGCAAATGTTCTGTGTGTAGGTAGGTACGATGTGTTTGGCACCGAATCAACAATTGTAAAAATTTCATTTGCGATTATTGTTTCACATTATTCATTGGATTTTTCTATCATTCACAAAATTAAAACTCTACGATTTATAAATTAATTAAGAAGTAGACATTTCCTTGAAGTTATGAAGGATGGGAATAAATCTTTGATGAGAGTACTTTATATTACCTATTTTTCTTCATACTGGTGCATGAATTTATTAAGTTTTGCATATTAATATTGATGGTGACTGTCACTTTTGTACACGTTATTTGTGATTGCTTGTTTTGATCCCTAGCATTCATGGTAATGGTAATTTTATTTATATGTGAAGTTAAAACTATATATATTTTTTTTTATTATTGTTTTATTATTTATTTAATATATATTTTTTAATAATGTTGTTGATAATTTGTAATTTTTATCTTATCAGATGCGCAATGCCTTTTGAGATGTTCGAGAACACTGTGCATATAATTTAGATATTACTGATAAAGGACACTTTAAACTTGAAGACAAAGAGAGATTTTATTTTACAGACTATACAACGTGAAAGCGGTAACAAGAATGAGGAAGTGTGTTGCCGGTGTGCAAACTACATAACGGACCCTGGTGGTGGAACCCGGTATAACAAAAATTAAATATTTTTCTTTAACACTCCTTTTAAATTTTTACATGTTTGTTACATTCACTACAATCAAGATTTAAGATACAAAAAGAATTAAGAGACAGGTCTAGAGTGCATAGGAAGCAGTCTCATTTAAATTTACAGACTTATATACAATTTCTAAAGTACTCAAACTTAATCTGAGATAGTGGTTTTGTAAATATATCACCCAACTGTTTGTTGCTGTCTATGTGCTTTACTGTTATTTCTGTTCCTATCTAAGTAGATTGTTGATACTGTTTACTGCTTTGTCGATGGCCTCTGCTGACGATCTCTGTGGCCGAAAACCAAACTGGGAGTTGTGTAAGATGTTGTTGGATTCCAAGTGCCATAGAAGTCTGTTGTTGACCAGTCTCTCCAGGATCTTGCCAAGGACGGGCAAGAGGGAGATTGGTCTGCTGTCCTCAGGATTGCCCGGCTTGGGAATAGGAACAATTCTGGTTCGTTTCCAGGAGTCGGGAAAGATGCCGTGTCTGAGGCAGGCATTGTACAAGTTGTTCAGGTTTGTTGGGATAAGGCTCCATATGATTTTGGCTATTTCAGGTGTGATGTTGTCATGGCCTGGAGCTTTCTTGTTGTGTAGGTTAGAGAAGGCTTTGTCAATTTCATGAAGATTGAAATCAGGATCATTCTGGGTACGGATTTCGGTATCAAGTTGTTGCCTGATCATGCTTTGAGTGGTTGTGTCTTGGTCTTGTTGATCATCGAGGCAGAAGCTATCAATCTTATTGTTAGCGGCCTGGAAGAAGTCCTTTCTGGCACTGCTAGAGTATAGAATTTGACTTCGTTTGAGTTTCCTCGTACATAATTTAGTAATATAACCCCAAGGGTTTTTGCTGATGGAGGCACAGAACTTGTTCCAGGACTCATGTTTGGCCTTCTTGATTTCGTTTTTATATTTGTGCAGATGGCTGTAATATTGTTGTTTACGATTGGTGCTCTCTGGCTCTGTGTGACAATTCTGAAAGTGTTTTCTCAGTCGGACATTTTCTTTCCTGAGTCTAGTCAGCTCAGAGGTCCACCAGGGGACAGGTTTGCATCTATTGATGTATTGTGGTATGTGATTCCTGCAGGCCACGTTAATGATGTTTATGTTGTAGTCGATTCGTCCACATGCCTCGTTGTAATCGTCATGCTCACAGTCAACAAGATTATTTATGAGGAACAGATGTAGATCGGTCAAGTTGGCATGTTTCAAACTGTATCTGGGGCGAGGATGTAGGTTGTAGGAGGTGACACCGATCCTGAAAGAGATGAAGGCGTGATCATCAATGGAGTTGTTCAAAATTTTCCATTCACTAATGAGGGGGAAAACAGTCCGCAGAGCACGCAGTGACATCGATCCAGCTTCTACCTTGTCTTGAAATAAAGGTGGGTGGGGAGAGAGGGTCATTAATCACAATCAGGCTATTTCGAGCAAGGAATTCCTCGAGGAGGCGTCCACGGTTGTCCAAGCGATCACCCCCCCAAGTAGGGAAGTGAGCGTTGGTGTCACCTGCCACAATGAAGTAAGCATTCTTGAAAGTGTTCATAATGTTCTGGATATTATCGAGAATGGTCTGAATGTCCAAATCTTTGGGGCAGTAATAGTTGATGACAATATATCTTTGGTCTTCGATGATCAGTTCAGAACAGCAAATATATTGGGTGCTTAGAGTACTATGAAGGGGAGAGAGATGGTTATTGACAGCAATTGAGACAGCCCAGGGCTAATCAGTGGTTCCACTGAGTGGAGTACAGTAGGTAGGAAGGCATGCTGGTCTGGTGTTAACACAATATGGCTCCTCACAGAGAACAAAATCATATTTTGAAATAAGAGTGGTGAGAATGGAAGTTGCAGCAATACTTCTTCCGGCATTAAACTGCAGGAAACTAAAGTTGTTACTGACTTGTTGTTCCATAGTCTGTTTGTTTTATTAGATTGGTCTTAATTCTTTGATAAATGTGACAGGAACCATCCCGAGCATTGTGTTCTGTATTGCCTGCTTTTTCTTGTTTGCAGTTGATGCAAGTCGGTTTTTGATCTTTATGTTTACATTCTCTGAAGGAATGCTCACCAGTACAATGGCTACAAGTAGCAGTAGTCTGGGTGCAGGTTTTGGTGGTATGACCATACCGACAACAGCGGTAACATTGGAGGACGGGACAGAAGTCCGCAACCCTGCATCTTGACCACTCCAGGTTTAATTTTCCTAGCATAAGAAGTTGTTTCCGTAGGAATGGTGTCACCTCAACTGCCCAATTCTGAAAGTCACCAGTCTTCCTTATTGTAGCAAATTTGATGGTGAAGACCACTCTGAGTTTCTTCTCAGTGTAGAATTCTTTGATAGCGTCGTTTTGGTTTAGGATGAGCGCCAGAAGTTCATCGCGGGTAATCTGTGCAGGCACAGAGTAAATGATGATGTGTGGGAGATGTTTCCCTGGGATCCTGACTGTAACCTCTGTAATGTTGTCTCTAATGTAGGATTTGAGTGTTGACATCCTCTTTCTTTTTCAGTTCGATTGTGAGGCCACTTCCCCCTATGTTCCGGATGCGTTCAATTCCAATGTTTAGATTGGATGGTTTAACTTTGCTGTATATGATTTTCCTTAAGTTGTTACAGCTTTTCTCCTCACTGTTGTGGTAGACCAGAAGAACCTCGTTGGAAAGTAAAGGGGTCTTAACGTGATTTGTAGAGTGTAACAATTTCCCAGATTGAAGGACGGAGCTGTAAGATGGCGCAATGCTGCCAGTGGGAGTGTTAACAGCACAACCATTCTCCATCTTTTCTTTGATACTTTTTTGTGTTTCAAGGATGTCTTTGATAGGACTGTCATCAATGAGTTGGTCAAGTTTCACAGAAATCTCATTGAGTTGCAACTGAGAGGAGTCATGGATCAGCTGGTTTGCTATGGAGTTTACATCATTGTTGATGCAATTATTGCTTTTGCTGACATCGTCTATTTTGGCAATGATTTCTTCCAGTTTTTGGTTTAACTCAGAGTGGTAGTCAGGTGGGCAGAATGTTTTTGGTGGCAGAAGCATGGGTATCGATGGTGTCATTCCAGAGATAAGAATTTCACTGCACTTGGTGATCGATTTTTTTTTTCCCACTGGAGTTGTTGGGGAAGGATGAGCACACAGTTCGTGTCCCTCCCGTGGGTCAGCATGTTGAGAGGATGGGGTGTTTACAGCGTGAGTTGAAGACACACACACAGAAGCAGTTTCACTGGAAGGTGAGGCAGTGTCCCTCTCGAGTGGGCAGTTTTCCAAAATGGTGGATTTAGCCAGGTCAATAATTTTTTGGATCTGGTCAGACAGGTACTTGGCATGTCCTCTTCTGTTGAAACGACCATTGAAGTTTTCTGCAAAGTACCCCTTAGCTTCGTCTGCAATTCTATATGCCTTATCGAGAAATACAGATAGTACACCAGATTCCTCAGAGGGCATGTTAACAGATGAGAGGCATGGACACATAACAGTAAGAAAACGTGTACAAAACAAGAACAGATGTGTATATGTATCGAGAGTGTACAGCCTCTTTGTCAATAGGACTCCAGACTGAGAGGAGGGAAAAACAGCAGTGTTGCCGTCTCCAAAATGTGGTAATGGTAAGGTAACTTAGTAATCCGCAGACAGTGTATGTCCTGCTTTGTTAACCATAGGCAATGCAGTCCCGTCTCCGAGAAAAGGAAAGATCTTGGTGATCGTTGAATGGTAAGTCCACAACATCGCTGCAATCACTGATAGGTCTCAGAGACCGTCCTTAATATCCCGGAAAAGGGCCACCAGAATCGCTGAAATCCGTGCGCCACACGGCTTAACCACGCCGAACGGCTGGGTCGACCACGTGGAGGTACTGAGTCCTATGTTTAACAGTACTTTTATAAGTCGATATTACTCAGCTATTACTTGAATTAATACCAAATTTGGACAGTGTGTGACCTACTTGCTGTACTTAGCAAAGCCATCAAAAGTTCGAGAAAGACACACACAGAGGCCCGATGGGGGCCAACAAAGTTCCAAATATATAAACGCTAATAACTCGAAAACTACTTCACCGATCAGTAAAATATTTCACTTACGTTTAGAGCTTGAAATGCCAAATTCAAAGATATATAGATGTACGTTATTGAAGCAAAACATAACCAAAAATGACGATCGATAGCGGAGCTTAAGTTGCACACTACATACCAGATTCGCGACTGATCGCGACCTCTGAGTCCAGTGATGGTGTTTTGGATTTTCTACATGTCTACTTAGCAAACGTTATATCCGGTCTACTAATAGAGGACAAATATAGGAGGCCACCTATTAGTTCTCTGTATGGCTTACCTTTAGCTTCCTTTGTATCAGCTATTTCATCCTTTGATTGTTCAATTGGGGTAAAGGTAGGGTTTGATTCATCCATATTGAACAAACTAATAAGTAGTTTTTCAATGTATTGGGACTTTCAGATAAAAATAGAACCGTCGGTGTGTTGTTCTATTTCCATTTCAAGATATCAGTTGACTTTTCCCCATGTTATCTCAAATTTTCTGTTTAATTCTTCCATTAATTCTTTCATTGTTTTAAGGTTGTCGCCAATCACTAATCCATCATCAACGTATAGGACAACTATTATTTCAGATTTCATACTCACAAATACACACAGATCTGATTCTGTAGATATAAACTTCTTAGATTTAAGGAATTCTGAAAATTTTTCATTCCATTTTCTGGGGGCTTGTTTCAAGCCATATAGACTTTTCTTTAGCAAGTATACTTTGTTTGCTTGACTAGACTTAATAAATCCTTCAGGCTGTGTTATGTAGATTACCTCCTCTAGGTCACCATGCAGAAAGGTGGTTTTTACATCGAATTGAAGTAGCTGTCGTTTTTGTTTTGCTGCAAAGGCCAGTAGAGATCTGATTGAATCATATTGCGCTGCAGGGGAGTAAGTCTCTGTGTAATCGATTCCTTGTTTTTGTTGAAATCCGCGCACTACTAAACGAGCTTTGTACTTCTCGACTGAACCATCTTTCCTGTATTTAGTGCAAAATACCCATTTGGTTGTTAGAGGTCTTTGACCTTCAGGGAGGTCTACTAAGATCCAAGTATTATTTTTGTTTAGGGCATTTATTTCCTCTTTCATTGCCTTCTTCCACTTTGGTTCAGTTAACACTTCTGAAGCAGATATCTGTTCACAGTTTGCGATCATTACATGATGATCGTACCTTGATGGCAGTTTAATTTCATTCTTACTTCTTAAGTTGTATATTTTGATTTCTGTTTGACTTTTTCTGTTTTCTTGTTCCGTTTCTTCACATGCTTCTTCTAAAGCTGATTCTGATTCTTCTTCTTCAGTATCACTTTTAACAAGGATTGAGTTTTCTTCGTTCAGATCTAGAGTTTTATTCTCTTCAGTTGATATTTTATCTGACTGTGAATTTTCAGTTTGTTTTTCATCGTTAAATTTCACATCGCGAACGATGTGGACATCATCATCTTTGGGAAAATAGATTCTAAAGTCTTTGGTGTTATATCCATAGCCCACAAACGAACCTTTTTGACTCTTAGCGTCCCATTTTAAACGCTTTTCCTTAGGTACATGGACATGTGCAGTTTCTCCAAACACATGTAATTTACTTATATCTATACTTTTTTTGTACCAAACTTCATATGGTGTTTTTCCTTCAACACTACTTCTTCCGGTTAGATTTATAACATGTACAGCTGTTTCTTCTACTTCTATGTCACGACTTGGTGCATTTATCGACACTTGGCAAATAATTTCATCATCCACTTTTAATTCATACAGATATGCGTTTCGGGCTTTCGCCCCTCTTCAGTCTGTTACATCGATAGGTTGTGACTTGTGTATACAGTATCAGTCAGGCACCTTCCGTACTTCCCACTCCCCTCCCCTCTTCTCTCAACTTGACGGCCTCCCCCGCATGCCTCGTAACTTGTAACGTGTCACTTCCCCGAGTGCTGCACACAGCCTCGCCTGCGACTGTATAAACATTCTATTTTAATAATTGTAGCTAGTTTTTATGAATGTCAATGCTTAGGTTCTTGTTAATATTATTTTTGTCTGTAGTAATTTCGTAGCTTTCCTTGAATTTTCTTTTGTACCAATTTTTTTCTGTGTGTACTATTATTGCATCATTCTTATCTATTTTGCAGTTGTGGGTCGTGCAATGTTCGTAAAAAACAGAGTTGATTCTACTATACTTCAGGTCTGCGATGTGTTCTTTTAATCTTGTTTCCAATTTTCGTTTTGTTTCTCCAATGTATACTTTTGGCAGTTCACATGTGCAAGGTATTTTATAGACGACTTCGGTAGTATTGTATTTGTCTGGTTGTTTATTTATGTCAGATTCAGTCTCCCGGATTCTTTTTTGCAAGTTGTTATAGGTTGAGGCTAGCTTTATATTTATTTTATCAAAACTTTTGTTTACCTGTTCAAAGAAGCCACGAATGTAGGGGAAGGGTATGTATCTTACTGTGTTTTTATCTCTGTTTTGTTTATTTTCCAGCCTTTTGTTGTTCATCTTTCTTTCCCAGTTATTTAGTATTCGTTTTGGGTAGCTGTTCAATAGGAATTTAGTTCGCAGTTCGTTGAGGTGTTTTTCTTTCTTTTGTAGTGAGCTTGTTCTGTTTTCGATCTTTTTATGCTCCATGATGAATATGTTTTCTTTTATGTACTGCGGAATGTTTGAATTGTAGTTTAACACTTTCCCGTTCTCGCAAGTTGTGACATAGAAGTAGAAGAAACAAGAAGAAGACACGGTTTCGACAAATAAATGTACAGCTGTGTTTACAGCTTCTGCCCAAAATGACTTGGATAATCCTTTTGCATGGATCATTGTTCTAGCTGCTTCAACAATTGTTCGCATTTCTCTTTCTATTCTACTGTTTTGTTGTGACGAGTATTTACAGGATAACTGATGAACAATTCCTTTTTCTTCTTTGGTTTCTTTGATTAAACGGTTAACTTCTTCTTTACCGTTGTCTGTCCTTATTATCTTGACTTTGTAGTTTAAGTTATTTTTAATGTATTTGATGCATTTTCGGATTTTGTCTTTGGCTTCATTCTTTCCTTTTAAGAAGTATACAGTTCTGAAGCGACTTAGATCATCTTTTACAAGCAGGAAATAGCGAGCTCCTACAGATTCTGTCTTCATAGGTCCACATAGATCGATGTGTAGTAATTCACCTGGTGCTTTTGCTCTTGAAGTACTTAACTTGAAGGGAATTCAATATTGTTTTCCTTTCATACAGGATTCACAATAGAAGTTAGGGTCATCTTCATACTCTATTCCACATTTTTTTAAAATTTCTCGAACTTGTTTAATGTTTTGATGAGCTAATCGTTCATGGAATTTTCTTATGTTTTCCTTCTTCCTGTGTGTTCCAACGAAAGCTGTGTTTTTCAGCTATTTTTTAAATTGCATATAGTATAGCTTTTCTTTCTTTGTTCTGATAGCAAATACTTTATTGTCTTGAACAAGTCTACAACCTCTTCTGTTGTAAATCATACTGAAGCCTCTATCTGATGCTGAGCTGATTGAGAATAGATTAAACTTCAGATTTGGAACGTACAGGACGTTATTGAGACTTGATAAAATGTTTGATTTGCCATTGTTGGCTAAAAGTTCAACTTTGCCTGATCCATAAGCTTTAAGATATGATCTGTCGCCAATCTTTATCAACTTTGGTTTATCAAATTCTGAATAATTAACAAACCATTCTTTCTTTGTGCACATGTGATCGCTGGCTCCACTGTCTGCAATCCAAGAGTTTTCACTTGGTGCTACCTCCGCCATATTCAAACCGATGAATGCTGCTTTCCTTCCTCTTTTCCTTTTCTTTTTGTAGCCTAGCTGGACACTGAGCTATGAAATGACCAATTTTATCACAAAAGTGGCATGGAAATCTCTTATTGCTTGACCTGGCTTTGGGATTGTAAGTTCTATGAGATGGAAGTGCAACATTGTCCAGTTTTTCTTTGTTGGAGTTATTCTCTGTAAGTCTACTCTCTTCAAGAAGCAGTCTGGATGTTAGATTGTGCAAAGCATGTTCTTTTTCAACGACAGATTCCCAGGCAGTTACAAAGTGTGCATATTCAGGTGGCAGGGAAGAAATTATTTTAGTCATAAGCATGGTTTCAGAGATCTCATCATCTTGCGCCTTCAATTTTGCTACAATGTTCTCTAAATCAGAGATATGCATTCCTAGTCCTTTGGCTTGAAATTCGTAGTCAAAGAATTCCTTTTGTAAAAGATACTTTCCGATAGATGATTTGGGTTCAAATAGACTAGTCAATTTCTTCCACATTTCAGATGCTGTTTTACAACTTATTAGATGGGACAAAACTCTGTCTTCTACAAGAGATACGATAACATCTTGCACTTTTTCGTCTAGTCTCAATCTTTCTTTGTCTGTCGGTGTTTCACGCAACACGTCTATCCATCCTTTGGACCGCATATGAACTTCTACTCTAAACTTTTACAAGTTCCAGTTTTCAGCACCCTTCAGTTTAGCAATAGTAAAGGTATTACTTACAGATTCCATTTTCAGTAAGACGACTTGATCAATGAAGTTCAGATGTTTAAGTCTTCGATTAAAAATTGACTTATCCTGACGTGGCCTGGGCCCATAACCTGATAAAGGACACTCCAAACTTGAAGACAAAGAGAGGTTTTATTTTACAGACTATACAACGTGAAAGCAGGAACAAGAATGAGGAACACGTGGCAGTGTTGCCAGTGTGCAAACTACATAATGCACCCTGGTGGTGGAACCCGGCATAACAAAAATTAAATATTTTTCTTTAACAATTACCCATAAGATTAGAGTACGTGTCGGGCACAGGTATTATTCTTTGTGCTCACCGTTTAGCTTTATATTAACCACCAATTTTCATTTCTGTAGATTTTGGACTTTGCGAAAAGATCTCACTACGAATTTCTCTTGGTTATTTCGACATCAATAAGAAAATCCTTAAATTATTCAGCTCCCAGTGGCCAAGCAGTCTTTGTTCCCTGAACACTGGGAGTTCGGTCGTGGCCTTGTGGGTTCGCACCTTGCTCAGACAGGCTGGCCACGTGGAGTTTTCTGGGTTTTCTCCATGTCTGTAACGCCTAAATAGGGACCAGTTTCCCTTAAAAAGATATCCCGGAAGGCATTTCCGCCTAGACATATCGCCCAAGTGTTGTGTTGCCATAACTAAACAAACAAACAACTTAAATTATTCTCTCAATATATTGTAATAATGTATGAATTTCGAAGAACTTTCTATAAATATATTAATTTCCATTTGATTTTTAGATGGCAAGTACACTACTTTAATGAACCAGCAACTTGTAAGAAGAGTCTGGAAAACATGGAATGCAATGTCAACAGTGACAGAAAATAGCCAACAACAGTTTAAAATAAGTTTATTTTTAATTTTATGAGCCAATAATCTGCATGCTTACCTCTAATTGTTTTACAATGGTACGGGATGTCATTCCCAAAATATATATGGCCGGGCACACCATACAGTATTATGTGTATATATACTGTATATAAAAATGTTAAATTTGCTTCCATCATTTTTATGCCACAACTTTCAAAAAGTTTTGTTTACTTTAATGTTTTTGCTGAGCTTTACTTTTTGAACCTGTCTAACACGGATCACTTTTTAAATATTAATAGCAGACAGATATTAATTAGTTGTCGAGCATCTGCTCTTTTGGGAGGAGGGCAACGACTAATTTTGGTCATATTAACTTTAACATCCTTCAGCAACAGTACCTTCTTCCTATCAGAATAGCGGTAAGATGACATTTGAATAGGAGAATTACATAATAGCTTACTAAAATTTGTCGCAGAAAAAATTGTGCCTAACCCAGAACTACTGTCAAGTGCATACAGAATAAAACCATTCATAAAGGACTAACGAGCATTTTAATAGTTTCGACATAAATAAAAGACATTTATTCTTATTTTCTAGTATGTATTGATTTGCAATGTTGAGAAACATTAAACACCTTGAAATAATGACAAACTTGTCATTCCCAGTCGATGTCCATCATTAAGAGGTTATATTCTATGTCACAAAACTTTTACAGGGATGAAATTAAAAAGCTTTCGATGGTTTATGAGCTTAAATTACATCTAATACCTTTTAGAGTATAAAAATATCAGTTTAATGAAGACTTTTTAAAATTATACACATATTCTATTACTTTTAGAGTAAAATTTCACGAATTTTATTGAAATTAACACAAATTAGAGTTCAATTAGCAATTGCTGTTAGAGGTAATCAATGGTAAAAATTAAGAATGCATTGATAAGCAAAATGTCCGATAACTGATTAATCAGTCACGCGTTATCGGCCAATACTGATTAATCAGTTGATTAGTGTTAATAATTTATTGTGTTAATAGTTAATTATGATTATTATTGCACAAAATTATTTGTTCTTAACCCTGCGTTAGTGCACTGAATTTTTTTTCGGCATCAATGCAGTGGGGTGTTTGTCCACCCTGACATTTTTTTGGGGTCCATTGTAAGATATGCACGTGGTGATTACACTTCGTGGTAGAAGTTGAGAAAACAATACGCATAAAATTCCCTTTTCACCAGTGTTTATTTTCCTCGAGTTTACAGGATTCTTGTTTTATTTTTTTAGATTCTGACGCTCCTTATATTAAAGATTTTTTTTACAATTTTCGAAGGTTAAGTTTTTCTCTCGTAACAAAATATTTTACCGCGGTACAAAATAAAAAATGAAACTATGACTAATGCTTAAAAACTATTTATACTAAAAAAGAAAGGGAGGAGGAAAAGATAGACAATAGGATAGATAGGGTACCCAGTGCCGATGATCTTGGACTGCTGGTGGTGGTGGCCTAATGGTGAAATCTTGCAGACAGTAAGTCGAAAAAATGACTCAGGCTTTCTAAACAATCTTTTGGAGATTCTTATACCGATGTATGTGTTCTGACTCCTTCCGATCGCTAACTTCTAGTCTCCCTTTGTCCTACCGTTGCTGCCGAAACAACCGGGAGGTCTTCTTTGCACGTCTTAGTTTTACAACGTCCGAGCCAGAAAGTGAGTTTGAAGTTCCCCTTTTTGCCCTCAGGCTACCGCCTCTTCTTTGTTCTTGAAAGTAGGTCACCACCATCTTATCAGGAAAGGATTAGGGAAGAATTTTCTAGAAAGTTATAGACAAAGGAAGAAAGAAAAAGAAAGGAAACGAAGAAAATACAAATAAAAATATATACATAAAATAAGGCATACAGCCACATACGCCCCCCACAAAAGGTTAATTACCGTAATGTAACTTACGGTAATCTACTCTGCGACCTCGTAGGTCGTACCGCCGTTGTGGTGACTGGCTGGGCCTCATTTCAGGATACCTATCCTCTTCGAGTCTTTCAAGTTCGTTCTGTTGATCTTGGGGCTCAGATGGAGGGTGATTTGTCCGGTAGTTTGTTCCACGAGTCCAGTGCCTTATATATCCACAAATATCTTCATCGTTCGAATCGTTAATCGGTTCCTCTTCTTCTGGTTTCATGAGGTGTCTGTTACGCTCTCTTTTTTTCGCGTCTTTATACATCGGAAAATAACATTGTTTTAATCGATCTACATGTACAATAAATTTGTTATTCTTACGATTATCACCAATTTCCACAGTGACGGGGCCTAGTTTACGTGTGATCCGATAGGGTCCTAGATACTTTGCCGAGAACTTTCCAGAGTTCTTAATTTTACCCTTATGAAGTAACCACACCCGTTGCCCCTCCCTCCAATTGTTCATTTCCCTATTACGGTTGATACGTTTTCGATTATTAAAATTCCATTGCCTCCCCAGTTTGTAAGCAGCTTCCCGAACTGCCCTTAATCTATCTCTCAATTCCATTCCGTGGGGTTTTTCCAAGCTGATATTCTGCGGTTCTGCTGGGAACGCGATAGGGAAGCGAGGGTCGAAGCCGTATAATAAAAAGGCTGGGGATTCGTTAGTTGATGCATGGGTAGCGTTGTTATATGCAAATAGTGCTGGTGATATAAAAGAGTCCCAATTCCTATTATTTCCCTCTGAAATGCGAGCTATAGTACCGCAGAGTGTTTTATTAAAACGCTCACAGATGGAATTAGAACATGGTCGATACGCAGTTGTGATGTTATGCTTTATTTGCAGACTACTGCAAGCGTCTTGAAATAATTTAGATGTGAAATTACTACCCCGGTCGGAAATGACCATATCAGGACAACCATATCTGCATACTATATTATTAAATATAGCATCAGCTACAACTTGAGCTGATTGATCCTTAATAGGGACTGCTTCGGCAAAACGGGTGTAGATGTCAATCATTGTGAAAATGTAACGGTTTCCTTCCGGAGATATTTGGAGAGGGCCTATAATGTCAATTGCGATTTTCTGGAAGGGAAACTAGGCCACCTCCATCTCCTGGAATGGAGCACAACCCTGATGGAGGTTATGCTTTTGACAAGTCTGGCAACAACGAACGATCCGCTTGACGTGTGCCCTAAGGTTCCTAATATAGTAGTAACGGTCAATTAAATAATAAGTCTTCTCGAAACCAAGATGGCCTGATAAGGGGGAACAATGGAATGCCCTGATTACCTCATCTATCATTCCTTTTCCTACGCAAACTCGCCTCCACTGGCGGAGTCCAAAGCGGCCCGGTTTTATGTGTATTAAGACGCCACCCTCTAGTACGAATTCGGGTTGGATGCCATCGTTCGCAGTTGGTGGGCCAGGCTTCTGGGGAATGCGGTTTATCTTTATTTTAAGAAGGAATTCATCTTCATCCTGTGACTTAACTATCCTTTCCCACAGATTGGAACGAATGGAATTAACGTTACATTCCCGCAAATTTTTTTCGGACCCAGATGGCTCGGGGCGAGATAACGCGTCAGCAATCAAGTTCATCTTTCCTTCGATATGATTAATGTTAAAATCATAATCCGCTAATTCCATAGACCACCTCATTAAGCCTTTATTATGATTTTTCATGTCCCCTATGAATACAAGAGGCCTATGGTCAGAGTGGACCTCTACCTTGTGTCCCAAAATGATAGGTTTGAAATGGCAGAAAGATAATATGATTGCTAAGCATTCCTTCTCAATTGTAGAATAGTTTATTTCCGAGCCACTAAATTTTTTTACTAAAATAGCCTACAGGAAAAAATGAGTCATTTTCTATCTGTCCTAGAACGGAACCTGCACAATCGTTCGAAGCGTCAGTGAATAAATGGAACGGGGACGAAAAATCGGGGTGTTTTAATAGGGGGGGTTTTGTTAACAACATTTTAAATCTTTCAAAACTTATCTGGCAATTATTATCCCAATTGAATTTACTTTTCTTCTTTGTCAAATTCGTCAACGGTAATGCAATGTCCGATAAATTAGGAATAAAATTCCTAAAGAAGCCAACCATTCCTAAGAAACTGCGCACGCCTTTGATATTACTAGGGGGTTTGATTTCACGAATCGCGCGCACATTATCTGGGTCTGGGAGTACTCCCTCACGGCTGATGATATGTCCCAGGTATCGCACTTCTTTGACCACCAACTTGCTTTTCTTTGGGTGTAATTTAAGATTGGCTCCGTAGAGAATTTTGATGACCCTATCGAGTAGCGTTATATGTTCCTCAAAGGACCTAGAGAAGAGGACTATGTCATCTTGGAATACATAGCAGTTGATTCCAATGAATGGTGCCAGGAGGTTAGACATTACACCCTGAAAGAAACGGCCACTGTTCTTCGCTCCTTGGGGTAGGCGGCACATCTGATATTTTCCCCAAGGAGTCGAGAAGGCGTATACATGACGTACAGATGGGTCTAGGTCTATCTGAAAATAACCAGATTTTAGATCCAAAACGGAAAAGTATTTACTGCCTTGGAACCCACTCATAATTTCATCTACGCGGGCCAGGGGGAACTCTTGTGATGCGGTTACTTCATTAATGCGCCTGAGGTCTAAGGTCATTCGTATTTCGTCAGCGGTCTTTTCCACTATGTGAATGGGAGAGTTCCATTCAGATGAACTCTCCTCGATAATGCCAGCTTTTAGGTATGATTCAATTAAGGCCTTCAACCTTTTTAAGTAACATTCGGGGATTCGATATTGGCGGGTATTTATCGGACGGGTAGAAGTAATTACGGGTTTATGGGATGGCCCTATCATTCCTTTCAGCTCTTCGATTGTATTAGCGAAACACCGTGGGTACTTTCTAAAGATACCATAGACCATGGTTGCACAGACTTATGAAGACTAGGGGCCACTCGGGCAAATCATGAACTGATGGCGGGCCGGCCGCCAGAAGTATAGGTAATTAAAGACAATAAAGAATTGATAATAATTTATTAAAATTCAAAAAGAATTTATTAATTTGAAGCGTGGCACTGCATAGTGCTTACAATCTTTTTTATATTTGGCTCAAATTTACTTGTAGCAACACGTAAAACTGCTTCCAAACTTTCATTTGCAAGGCGGTTTCGATTTTTTGTTTTATTATTATTTAGTATTGAAAAAGTTTGTTCACATATATAGGTAGAACCAAATAAGCTGGCACATTTCAGAGCGTTTATGCGCAACTTTTCGTACATATTTTTATCAATGCAGCGGTAAAAGTTCAGCAAGTCTCCTTCGTTGAATTTGTTGCGTAAATCTTGATCGTTTTGAATGTCGATAATTTCTAACTGCATTGACTCTGGCGCATTTTCAACTGAAATCGTGAAAGGATTGCTGAATATGTCCAACAGAGGTTTCACTTTTTTAAAATCCGAAAATCTGTCTTGAAAAGATTGAATCAAAATATCTAGCTTTTCTACATAACTGAAATTAATCGCAGTTTTGTTGAATTTTTCAGCCATTTTCTTATAATTCGGAAAATGATTGTAATTTCCAGAATTCAATTGTGATCTGAAAAGTGTCAGCTTGCATTGAAAGGATGATACATGAGCGTAGAGCTGGGATATCAGTTGATTTTTGCCTTGAAGCCGTGTGTTCAAGACATTCAAATGATTTGTAATGTCAACTAAAAAAGCCAAATCACACAACCAATCAGGATTTTTAAGTTCCGGGACATCCCTTTGCTTTTCCGCCAGAAATATTCCAATTTCTTCTATTAAATTTAGAAATCGTTCCAGTGTCAATCCACGGCTTAGCCACCTTACTTCTGTATAATACAGTAAATCTCCGTATTCGCTTTCGATGTCATCAAGGAATTGTTTGAATTGTCTGTGATTGAGTCCTCGTGATTTTATGAAATTTACAGTCGAAACTACCACTTTCATGACATTTTGAAATTCAATTTTTTTAGAACAGAGGGTTTCTTGGTGTATAATGCAGTGAAACTGCATGAGATCTTCAGCGTTTATGTTTTTTCCTTGCAGATGCTTTTTCAGCAAAGTAACTAGCCCGGAATTGACACCAATCATCGAAGGAGCACCGTCAGTCGCAACTCCCGATAATTTTGATAAGTCCAAATCAGTTTTTGAACACTCATCCAAAAGTACATTGAGTATATCAACTCCTTTGGTTTGACCTTTCAATGAACACATTCCGAATAACTCTTCTAAGACTTCAAAATCTTGAGTAACACCTCGTATGAATATGAGAAGTTGAGCTGTGGAACTAATATCAGTGGATTCGTCGAGTGCTAATGAAAAAAATTCAATGATCTTAGTTTTTTCAATTAATTGTTCCGCAATATTACCTGACAAAGACATAATTCGTCTTTGGATAGTCATACGATTCAGTTGAATTTTCTCAAACTTTTTTGCTGCTTCTGGACACATTTTCTTAGCGGCAATTTCTATGCATTCTTTTACAAAATCGCCATCATTGAAGGGGCGACTTCGCTTTGCTATCATTCGAGAAATTTCATAACTAACTTCTGTAGCTGTTTCTGAATCTTGAATGGGTTTTGTAAACATAGCTTGCTGACCAATAATCTCCCGTTTTAAAGACAACATTTTTTGCTTTCTTAATTCGCCTGTAAACTTGGTAAAAGAAGGATGCTGCGTTTCATAATGCCTTTTTACATTATATTCCTTTGCAATCGCAACAGAATTCTTGCAAATTAAACAAACGACTTTGTTATGCGACCATACAAAAAAGTATTTCTCAGTCCAAATTTCTTGAAACTGCCGATTTTCATCTTTAACCTTACGTTTTTTACTAGGTCCTGGCTTCTCCATGTTGCGTTCTAATCCTGGCTAGGATTAACACAGCACCTAAAAACAATTACAGTACCTACTTAAATTACCCATTCTTTTTTAAATTATCAAAAATAATTGATTAAATTCCTCAGAAATTTTAAGATTTTTATACAGATTTTATATCTGAAATAATGACGTAATTATTACAGTTAGAGAAATTCTGATAAAAATAGTAATTTCTTTGTTTTATTTTAATATTTGGCCAACATTAAAGCTAAATTTGATTAAAATTGATTAAATAGGTAGGGAAACACTTATTAATAACAGAGTTTTACTTACGATTTCACAACACAATTATACACGGCACTTGACGGGTTAACAGGAAATCTACGTTGAATGTGGATCAAAATATATGACACCGGCTAGTCGAGTTAAAATCTACACTAGAACTATTGCCTCCCCAAAACACTATTAAACTGCACTTATTCTCCTACGCTTCGTGTATCTACTCGTACCTACGCGAGCAATCGGGAATTCGGGACTATTGCTATCTCGCTTGCTCACACCGCGCTAGAAAATTCTTGATTTCTCTACTATTTTGAACTTTATATAAAGTTTTTAGATTTTTTTGGTTTTATTCTGGAATAGAATTAAATATTCTTCGAATGTACGAGAGTATTATTTTTTGCTGTCGGCGGGCCACCAGTATTCGACCGGCGGGCCGCGGTCTGTGCATCCATGCCATAGACCTTCTCCCTTTCGACAGAATCTAAATTATCAAGTCCTTGGATCTCGACAGGTACATCAGCGAGACAATTGACGGGTAAGACTTGATTCCTATCAGGATTGTGCATATTACCACTCACTGATTTCCTTATCTCGTCCAATATCTCGGGGATACTATTAATTACATCCATCCCCAAGATACCCTCATACTCAACGTGTTCAGGGAAGGACATACATGCAATGGTAGCGGAATGTGCATGATTGCTATAATTTATTGTGACCTGCAACACTCTTTCACATTCAGTCACTATTCCATTAATTCCCCGGATGCCCATTTTTTCCTCTTCCAAGATAGCTTTTCGGACATAGGCGCTTGGTATCCGTCTTAAAGTTAGTGAATTTAATAGAGACATCTCCGCCCCAGTATCTATTAGGAACGTCATATCTAGATCGTTTATTGTACTCTTAATGAGAGGAAGGCCTTTATTTGATTGGAAGACTTGCTTAGCCAGGTTTATCTTAACACTAGGGGTGCAATACTGGCTATCATTCCGCCCCTCTATAAGTTTAAATTAGGCCTGCCTCGTGTCGGACAACCGCGAGCAAAATGACCGATATTACCGCATATAAAGCATTTCTTGTTTGTGACCCTATTCTCCCTCTCCTGACTACCTACGAGTTTGCTGACTGCTTCTGTTAGGGCTTCGATCTTTTTTTCCAACCTATTGACCTTTTCCCCGCAGTCACCCCTGGGGGCCAGAGTGTTATCGCGCTCACTACTATTCTCTTCTATCGCTGTATTAATTCCTTTTCGCTCGTTTTTGCTACTACACTCAATCTCAATATTCTCCTCAATTTCAGCAAGCTCAAACGCTTCCTCCAGGGATTTCGGGGATCGCCTCAATACATTATTCTTTATCCTTCCACTTAAACCTAGTATAAATCTTTCCAATATTATATCATCACGCAAGGCTTCGATTTTACTGTGATCTTTTAATGCTCTGGATAGTAAAGTCCTAGTACGTACTGAATAATCCGCCACGGATTCATTGACCCCTTGCCTTAAATTTAGGAGTTGATCGATAATCTTCTGGTCCCCGGCCCTTCTTTTATCGTAACATTTAATTAAATCCCGCTTAATATCCTCGTAAGATGATGGGTATTGTTCTAAAAGACAAAAAAACGTAGCCAAAGGGTCCCCTTTTAACCTAGCTTGGAGGACTGCTATTTTTACCACATCCTTCCAACCCGCTAGATTGGCAATGTTCTCTACAGTATAGAAAAACTGCCTCACGTTAACCGAGTCACTCTGTGAATTAGAAAACATAGGGATCATTCCAAGAGGTCCCGTTAGTACAAATGGAGGGTTACCATTGGCCCCGTCATTATGGATGGTACTTCCGACCTGGCTACTCGTGGCCATAATAATATAATTATTCACGACCAATACTTGAATATAGACAATAACAATTTAGTATTTGTTTACAATAAGAGTTCTTGCCGATTCTATACTGATAAGGAGCTTTAGTCGGAATCCTGTCACGGACGCCAATGTAAGATATGCACGTGGTGATTACACTTCGTGGTAGAAGTTGAGAAAACAATACGCATAAAATTCCCTTTTCACCAGTGTTTATTTTCCTCGAGTTTACAGGATTCTTTTTTTATTTTTTTAGATTCCGACGCTCCTTATATTAAAGATTTTTTTTACAATTTTCGAAGGTTAAGTTTTTCTCTCGTAACAAAATATTTTACCGCGGTACAAAATAAAAAATGAAACTATGACTAATGCTTAAAAACTATTTATACTAAAAAAGAAAGGGAGGAGGAAAAGATAGACAATAGGATAGATAGGGTACCCAGTGCCGATGATCTTGGACTGCTGGTGGTGGTGGCCTAATGGTGAAATCTTGCATACAGTAAGTCGAAAAAATGACTCAGGCTTTCTAAACAATCTTTTGGAGATTCTTATACCGATGTATGTGTTCTGACTCCTTCCGATCGCTAACTTCTAGTCTCCCTTTGTCCTACCGTTGCTGCCGAAACAACCGGGAGGTCTTCTTTGCACGTCTTAGTTTTACAACGTCCGAGCCAGAAAGTGAGTTTGAAGTTCCCCTTTTTGCCCTCAGGCTACCGCCTCTTCTTTGTTCTTGAAAGTAGGTCACCACCATCTTATCAGGAAAGGATTAGGGAAGAATTTTCTAGAAAGTTATAGACAAAGGAAGAAAGAAAAAGAAAGGAAACGAAGAAAATACAAATAAAAATATATACATAAAATAAGGCATACGGCCACACCATAAACCATGTAAGTAAAAATTCATAAAGATTTACTCATTTATTTGGTAAAGGCATGTGTCATTATACATATGATTATATTCAGGTATGATTACATATTATATTAGTACATAAATCCACGAAAATAAAAAACAACATTTATCAAAACTCATTACATTAGATCTTATTATTAAACCAATAGTAAAAATCTAAATTGTTTTTTAAGCATTTTTGTCACTCTGATTCAATAGCTGACATTGTACTTTGGCACTCAGTGCAAATGACAAGCAACTTGCTATGTTTGGTATTTTCTCAATGTGTTTATGAAAGTCAGCCATTTTGAATTAAAATAAACTTAAATTATTTTTATTCACATTGATTATTATATCTATATTATAAATAATAAATGTGGTCACATTATAGTTATTTTTAAAATAAAAAAAACTAAATAAATATTTGTAAAATTTAAAAAAAACGTAATTAATACTGTGGGGTGTTTGGACACCCTACTGAAAACTGTTGTTTTTCTCTTACTGGAATTTCTGCAGCATCGTAGTAATTTCTGAGCATGCTCTATACGTAAAATCATGAAGCTACTGAAGAGGACACAAATATTTCTTGCGAAATCTATGAATAGTGCAACTTTTAAAACGTTGGGGGTGGCGAAACACCCCACTGCACTAGCCCAGGGTTAAG